>NC_134897.1:1638931-1696431 GCF_041734735.1 Babylonia areolata
TCTGTGTCTGTCTATCTGTCCTCTGTGTCTGTCTGTCTGTCTGTCCTCTGTGTCTGTCTGTCTGTCCTCTGTGTCTGTCTGTCTGTCCTCTGTGTCTGTCTGTCTGTCCTCTGTGTCTGTCTGTCTGTCCTCTGTGTCTGTCTGTCTGTCCGCTGTGTCTGTCTGTCTGTCTGTCTGTGTCTGTCTGTCCTCTGTGTCTGTCTGTCTGTCCTCTGTGTCTGTCTGTCTGTCCGCTGTGTCTGTCTGCCCTCTGTGTCTGTCTGTCTGTCCTCTGTGTCTGTCTGTCTGTCCTCTGTGTCTGTCTGTCTGTCTGTCTGTGTCTGTCTGTCCTCTGTGTCTGTCTGTCTGTCCTCTGTGTCTGTCTGTCTGTCCGCTGTGTCTGTCTGTCTGTCTGTCTGTGTCTGTCTGTCCTCTGTGTCTGTCTGTCTGTCCTCTGTGTCTGTCTGTCTGTCCGCTGTGTCTGTCTGTCTGTCTGTCTGTCCTCTGTGTTTGTCTGTCTGTCCTCTGTGTCTGTCTGTCCTCTGTGTCTGTCTGTCTGTCCTCTGTGTCTGTCTGTCTGTCCTCTGTGTCTGTCTGTCTGTCTGTCCTCTGTGTCTGTCTGTCCTCTGTGTCTGTCTGTCTGTCTGTCCGCTGTGTCTGTCTGTCTGTCCTCTGTGTCTGTCTGTCTGTCCTCTGTGTCTGTCTGTCTGTCTGTCTGTGTCTGTCTGTCTGTCCTCTGTGTCTGTCTGTCTGTCTGTCTGTGTCTGTCTGTCCTCTGTGTCTGTCTGTCTGTCCTCTGTGTCTGTCTGTCTGTCCGCTGTGTCTGTCTGTCTGTCTGTCTGTCTGTCCTCTGTGTCTGTCTGTCTGTCCGCTGTGTCTGTCTGTCTGTCCTCTGTGTCTGTCTGTCTGTCCGCTGTGTCTGTCTGTCTGTCCGTCTGTGTCTGTCTGTCTGTCCTCTGTGTCTGTCTGTCTGTCCGCTGTGTCTGTCTGTCTGTCCTCTGTGTCTGTCTGTCTGTCTGTCTGTGTCTGTCTGTCCTCTGTGTCTGTCTGTCTGTCCTCTGTGTCTGTCTGTCTGTCTGTCCTCTGTGTCTGTCTGTCTGTCCTCTGTGTCTGTCTGTCTGTCTGTCCTCTGTGTCTGTCTGTCTGTCCTCTGTGTCTGTCTGTCTGTCCGCTGTGTCTGTCTGTCTGTCTGTCTGTCCTCTGTGTCTGTCTGTCTGTCCTCTGTGTCTGTCTGTCTGTCTGTCTGTGTCTGTCTGTCCTCTGTGTCTGTCTGTCTGTCCTCTGTGTCTGTCTGTCTGTCTGTCCTCTGTGTCTGTCTGTCTGTCCTCTGTGTCTGTCTGTCCTCTATGTCTGTCTGTCCTCTGTGTCTGTCTGTCCTCTGTGTCTGTCTGTCAGTCCTCTGTGTCTGTCTGTCCTCTGTGTCTGTCTGTCTGTCCTCTGTGTCTGTCTGTCCTCTGTGTCTGTCTGTCTGTCCTCTGTGTCTGTCTGTCCTCTGTGTCTGTCTGTCAGTCCTCTGTGTCTGTCTGTCTGTCCTCTGTGTCTGTCTGTCCTCTGTGTCTGTCTGTCCTCTGTGTCTGTCTGTCTGTCCTCTGTGTCTGTCTGTCAGTCCTCTGTGTCTGTCTGTCCTCTGTGTCTGTCTGTCTGTCCTCTGTGTCTGTCTGTCCTCTGTGTCTGTCTGTCTGTCCTCTGTGTCTGTCTGTCTGTCCTCTGTGTCTGTCAGTCCTCTGTGTCTGTCTGTCTGTCCTCTGTGTCTGTCTGTCTGTCCTCTGTGTCTGTCAGTCCTCTGTGTCTGTCTGTCTGTCCTCTGTGTCTGTCTGTCTGTCCTCTGTGTCTGTCAGTCCTCTGTGTCTGTCTGTCAGTCCTCTGTGTCTGTCTGTCCTCTGTGTCTGTCTGTCTGTCCTCTGTGTCTGTCTGTCCTCTGTGTCTGTCTGTCTGTCCTCTGTGTCTGTCTGTCTGTCCTCTGTGTCTGTCAGTCCTCTGTGTCTGTCTGTCTGTCCTCTGTGTCTGTCTGTCCTCTGTGTCTGTCTGTCTGTCCTCTGTGTCTGTCTGTCTGTCTGTCCTCTGTGTCTGTCTGTCTGTCCTCTGTGTCTGTCTGTCCTCTGTGTCTGTCTGTCTGTCCTCTGTGTCTGTCAGTCCTCTGTGTCTGTCTGTCAGTCCTCTGTGTCTGTCTGTCCTCTGTGTCTGTCTGTCTGTCCTCTGTGTCTGTCTGTCTGTCCTCTGTGTCTGTCTGTCTGTCCTCTGTGTCTGTCTGTCCTCTGTGTCTGTCTGTCTGTCCTTTGTGTCTGTCTGTCTGTCCTCTGTGTCTGTCTGTCTGTCCTCTGTGTCTGTCTGTCTGTCCTCTGTGTCTGTCTGTCCTCTGTGTCTGTCTGTCAGTCCTCTGTGTCTGTCAGTCCTCTGTGTCTGTCTGTCTGTCCTCTGTGTCTGTCTGTCCTCTGTGTCTGTCTGTCTGTCCTCTGTGTCTGTCTGTCTGTCCTCTGTGTCTGTCTGTCTGTCCTCTGTGTCTGTCTGTCCTCTGTGTCTGTCTATCTGTCCTCTGTGTCTGTCTGTCTGTCCTCTGTGTCTATCTGTCCTCTGTGTCTGTCTGTCTGTCCTCTGTGTCTGTCTGTCTGTCCTCTGTCTGTCTGTCTGTCCTCTGTGTCTGTCTATCTGTCCTCTGTGTCTGTCTGTCTGTCCTCTGTGTCTGTCTGTCTGTCCTCTGTGTCTGTCTGTCTGTCCTCTGTGTCTGTCAGTCCTCTGTGTCTGTCTGTCTGTCCTCTGTGTCTGTCTGTCTGTCCTCTGTGTCTGTCTGTCAGTCCTCTGTGTCTGTCTGTCTGTCCTCTGTGTCTGTCTGTCCTCTCTGTCTGTCTGTCCTCTGTGTCTGTCTGTCTGTCCTCTGTGTCTGTCTGTCTGTCCTCTGTGTCTGTCTGTCTGTCCTCTGTGTCTGTCTGTCTGTCCTCTGTGTCTGTCTGTCTGTCCTCTGTGTCTGTCTGTCCTCTGTGTCTGTCTGTCTGTCCTCTGTGTCTGTCTGTCTGTCCTCTGTGTCTGTCTGTCCTCTGTGTCTGTCAGTCCTCTGTGTCTGTCTGTCTGTCCTCTGTGTCTGTCTGTCTGTCCTCTGTGTCTGTCAGTCCTCTGTGTCTGTCTATCTGTCCTCTGTGTCTGTCTGTCTGTCCTCTGTGTCTGTCTGTCCTCTGTGTCTGTCTGTCTGTCCTCTGTGTCTGTCTGTCTGTCCTCTGTGTCTGTCTGTCAGTCCTCTGTGTCTGTCTGTCTGTCCTCTGTGTCTGTCTGTCCTCTGTGTCTGTCAGTCCTCTGTGTCTGTCTGTCTGTCCTCTGTGTCTGTCTGTCTGTCCTCTGTGTCTGTCTGTCTGTCCGCTGTGTCTGTCTGTCTGTCCTCTGTGTCTGTCTATCTGTCCTCTGTGTCTGTCTGTCTGTCCTCTGTGTCTGTCTGTCTGTCCTCTGTGTCTGTCTGTCTGTCCTCTGTGTCTGTCTGTCCTCTGTGTCTGTCTGTCTGTCCTCTGTGTCTGTCTGTCCTCTGTGTCTGTCTGTCCTCTGTGTCTGTCTGTCTGTCCTCTGTGTCTGTCTGTCCTCTGTGTCTGTCTGTCAGTCCTCTGTGTCTGTCTGTCCTCTGTGTCTGTCTGTCTGTCCTCTGTGTCTGTCTGTCCTCTGTGTCTGTCTGTCTGTCCTCTGTGTCTGTCTGTCTGTCCGCTGTGTCTATCTGTCCTCTGTGTCTGTCTGTCTGTCCTCTGTGTCTGTCTGTCTGTCCGCTGTGTCTGTCTGTCTGTCTGTCCTCTGTGTCTGTCTGTCTGTCCTCTGTGTCTGTCTGTCTGTCCTCTGTGTCTGTCTGTCCTCTGTGTCTGTCAGTCCTCTGTGTCTGTCTGTCTGTCCTCTGTGTCTGTCTGTCTGTCCTCTGTGTCTGTCTGTCCTCTGTGTCTGTCTGTCTGTCCTCTGTGTCTGTCTGTCCTCTGTGTCTGTCTGTCTGTCTGTCCTCTGTGTCTGTCTGTCCTCTGTGTCTGTCTGTCTGTCCTCTGTGTCTGTCTGTCTGTCCTCTGTGTCTGTCTGTCTGTCCTCTGTGTCTGTCTGTCTGTCTGTCCTCTGTGTCTGTCTGTCTGTCCTCTGTGTCTGTCTGTCTGTCTGTCCTCTGTGTCTGTCTGTCCTCTGTGTCTGTCTGTCTGTCCTCTGTGTCTGTCTGTCTGTCCTCTGTGTCTGTGTGTCTGTCCTCTGTGTCTGTCTGTCTGTCTGTCCTCTGTGTCTGTGTGTCTGTCCTCTGTGTCTGTCTGTCTGTCCTCTGTGTCTGTCTGTCTGTTGTTTGTCTGTCTGTCTGTTGTCTGTCTGTCCTCTGTGTCTGTCTGTCTGTCCTCTGTGTCTGTCTGTCTGTCTGTCCTCTGTGTCTGTCTGTCTGTCCGCTGTGTCTGTCTGTCTGTCCTCTGTGTCTGTCTGTCTGTCCTCTGTCTCTTTGTTCACTTGGTTCTAGATTCCTGTCTTTGTTTGTCACTTAGCTGCAGCCTGTACTTCGTTATTGGAAGCGAGTTGTGGCTTCCACAATATAGCATAGTTTATAGGTGGGTATCGGAAACACACATCCTTTAGTTGGTTGAAGACGTGTGCATGTGCATGTGCGTGTACACCCCTCATGTGAACGAACATGCATACATAGATACATAGATACACAGATACATAAGTGGCTATTTCTTTTCCTTCGTCCATCATGTATTGATGATTTATAACCTATACCTATATACTGTTTTGATAATGATTTCTTCTTCTATTCTTTCTCGTTGCTTTCTCTTTTTATTCTTTTATTTTAGATTTCCACCTTTTTTTTTTGGAGGGCTTTAAAAACATGCAATAACAAAAAAACACTTCGTCGTTTTTCTGTCTCTCCATTGCGGTCAGAAAAATTCAATCAATCAAATTCAAGTGGGATCCTTTTCTACATGGCATAGTGTACGATCATTATTCGGGTGAGACGATAAACCATCATTCGGATGAGACAATAAACCATCATTCGGGTGAGACAATAAACCATCGTTCGGGTGAGACAATAAACCATCATTCGGGTGAAACAATAAACCATCATTCGGATGAGACAAATCAAGTGTGCAGCAAGCGCTAAGACACATTTAAAAAACAACAACAACAACATGGCAACGAGAGTGTTGTCCTCTGGCACAATTCTGTAGAAGAAACCCACTCTCATGGTACACGAATGCACTCACTGCCAGACCAAGCGCGTTGGGTTATGCTGCTGGTCAGGCATCTACTTTGCAAAATGTGGTGAAGGGTATATTGATTTTTGTGAACGTAGTGACGCCCCATTGAGAATCTGAAGTCACATGGCTACACTAACGGCGTGAAGACAAGGTTTTTTAATTTATTTATTTATTTATTTTTTTTAGTCATTCTGACACAAAAACCTGTCCTCCTCACAGGAACGAAATACAGGCACATGGGAAGTAATAATCCTGAATCTCTCGGAAGTTTTTTTTACTATAGTTACCTCCCTTGCACTGAGTGGCAACAAGGCGATGTTTTCTCTCACAGGGAACTAAGTGACCGACCAGCTAAAGAAGAAGAAGAACAACAGCACACATACTGGCTGACTGACTGAAACCATTTATTGTCAGATTAACTTCTTGTTGTACTGACATTTTCGCAATCAATTGAATAAATATTAACTGAGCAACACAAAGAAATTCTAATTTGAGAAGGAAAACATCAACAACAACAACAACAACAACAAAATCAAACCAATGATAAGAATTTTAAAAGAACATATTTAACAAATCAATTTTACCGAATTTCATTACTTTCAATATCTCAAAAAATGTTTTAACATTCTCACATACGTGTATCCCTCACCAACTCCCTACATACACCCATCCATGCATGCACACAGACGCCCCATTCAAATTCTCCTACTTCATTCCCCTACCACAAGTACATTTGTATAGTCACCCACGTGCACAATCTCTCTCTGTCTCTCTCTTTCTCACACGGAGTCCTAAGAGCAGAGCAATGTGTGGTTCCTAACAGAGACAAGGACCGGTGCCGCCACTACATGATCGACCAGCTGAAGAACGGCAAGTTCATCATCATCGGGGAGTCCAAGGTGCACCGGACCCTGCACGACATGGTTCACCACCACAAGAAGGTGGGCCACACTGCACTGCTGCTGTTCTGCTACGGCTACTGTAGCAACTACAGCACCATCAACAACTACAGCACCAACAACAACTACACCACCAACAACAACTACACCAATAACAACAATAGCAGCAGCAGCCACTGACAACAACAACAACAACAACAACATGAGCAGCAACACCAACGATCAAACACAGACAGTGCACGCACGCACACACACACGCCATACAATCCCCAGTTATGTTCGACGGGTTGGCATTTACTAAAAGCTTCACACGTGTGTTTGACATCAAGTTTAGTGGACAGGTGTAATAGTGTTGGACACCAACAGCAGCAAAACGACAACACACACACACACACACACACACACATCACAGCGCGCGCGCACACGTATACTTTCGTCCAATGTCACTCTTTGTGATCAGACTTAAAATAGATGAACATTTCATTATTTCATTACTTACTGTTTATGCATGTTATTTCATACAAGTCATAATATGGTTCATCAGCCGTCATGATAAAATTGAAGTGCAACGTTGTGAGCACAGTATAAGCTTTAAGCTTGTTGATGCTCTTTTGTCATTCAATGCATTGTAATCATGTGTATTGTTGAATAATTAAAGTTTATTTAAACCAGATGAACAACATCAGCACACACACACACACACACACACACACATACACACACACACACACACACACACACACACACACACACACACACACACACACACACACGCGATGTCTTCGTCCTCCTTTCTCTCACCCACAAATCTGTCCATGCTTCCTCCTTTCCCCGTTCCTTCCTCTACCCCCTCCCCCACCCCCTTCAGACCCCCATCCACCCCCCACCCCCTTCAGACCCCCCCCTTCTCACTGCCCCCATCCCCCCCCCCTTCAGACCCCCCCCCCTTCTCACTGCCCCCATCCACCCCCACCCCCTTCAGACCCCCCCCTTCTCACTGCCCCCATCCACACCCCACCCCCTTCAGTCCCCCCCCACTCTTCAGACCCCCCCCCCTTCAGACCCCCCCCTTCTCACTGCCCCCATCCACCCCCCACCCCCTTCAGACCCCCCCCCTTCTCACTGCCCCATCCACCCCCCCCCCCTTCAGACCCCACCCCCCTTCTCACTGCCCCCATCCACCCCCCACCCCCTTCAGACCCCCCCCCTTCAGACCCCCCCCTTCTCACTGCCCCCATCCACCCCCCACCCCCTTCAGTCCCCCCCCACTCTTCAGACCCCCCCCCTTCAGACCCCCCCCTTCTCACTGCCCCCATCCACCCCCCACCCCCTTCAGACCCCCCCCCCTTCTCACTGCCCCCATCCACCCCCCACCCCCTTCAGACCCCCCCCTTATCACTGCCCCCATCCACCCCCCCACCCCCTTCAGAACCCCACCCCCCTTCTCACTGCCCCCATCCACCCCCCCACCCCCTTCAGACCCCCCCCTTATCACTGCCCCCATCCACCCCCCCACCCCCTTCAGACCACCCCCACCCCCTTCAGAACCCCCCCCCCTTCTCACTGCCCCCATCCACCCCCCACCCCCTTCAGACCCCTCCCCCCTTCTCACTGCCCCCATCCACCCCCCACCCCCTTCAGACCCCCCTCCCCCCTTCTCACTGCTCCCATCCACCCCCACCCCCTTCAGACCCCCCCCTTCTCACTGCCCCCATCCACCCCCCACCCCCTTCAGACCCCCCCCTTCTCACTGCCCCCATCCACCCCCCACCCCCTTCAGACCCCCCCCCCCTTCTCACTGCTCCCATCCACCCCCACCCCCTTCAGACCCCCCCTTCTCACTGCCCCCATCCACCCCCCACCCCCTTCAGACCCCCCCCTTATCACTGCCCCCATCCACCCCCCCACCCCCTTCAGAACCCCACCCCCCTTCTCACTGCCCCCATCCACCCCCCCACCCCCTTTAGAACCCCCCCCTCACTGCCCCCATCCACCCCCCACCCCCTTCAGACCACCCCCACCCCCTTCAGAACCCCCCCCCCTTCTCACTGCCCCCATCCACCCCCCACCCCCTTCAGACCCCCCTCCCCCCTTCTCACTGCTCCCATCCACCCCCCCCCTTCAGACCCCCCCCCCTCTTCTCACTGCCCCCATCCACCCCCCACCCGCTTCAGACCCCCCCCCCCCACCCTTCTCATTGCCCACATTCCCATCCACCCGCACCCTTCATTGCAAGCTTCCATCCCAACGTGAATAAATCATTCACATTCATCCCCCAAAAAACAAAACAAAATTCCATCCCAGCGTGAATAAATAAATCATATTCACCCCCACAAAACAAAAAATCGTTCCATCCCAACGTGAATAAATCATTCATATTCACCCCCCAAAAAAAACTGTCCATCCCAATGATAACCAGTCAATCAGATTCAACCCAAAAAACTGTCCGTCCCAATGATAACCAGTCAATCAGATTCACCCCCCAAAAAACTGTCCGTCCCAATGATAACCAGTCAATCAGATTCACCCCCCAAAAAAAACTGTCCGTCCCAATGATAACCAGTCAATCAGATTCAACCCAAAAAACTGTCCGTCCCAATGATAACCAGTCAATCAGATTCACCCCCCAAAAAACTGTCCGTCCCAATGATAACCAGTCAATCAGATTCACCCCAAAAAACTGTCCGTCCCAATGATAACCAGTCAATCAGATTCAACCCAAAAAACTGTCCGTCCCAATGATAACCAGTCAATCAGATTCACCCCCCAAAAAACTGTCCATCCCAATGATAACCAGTCAATCAGATTCAACCCAAAAAACTGTCCATCCCAATGATAACCAGTCAATCAGATTCACCCCAAAAAACTGTCCGTCCCAATGATAACCAGTCAATCAGATTCAACCCAAAAAACTGTCCGTCCCAATGATAACCAGGCAATCAGATTCAACCCAAAAACCGTTTCATACCAACGCGAATCGGTCATTTAGATTCACCCCAAACTCTGATTTTCATGAGAATGCCAAGTGTGTTGAGTCACTGACATAAACACTGCCAACCCTCTTCAGAATCCTACCCTCATAAAGGCACACAGTTTCTCTGTTAATTCACTAACTGTTAATTAATTAATCTGTTGTCTTTCTCACATTGGTTGCCTCACGTTGGCCTGACTAAGCGCGTTGGGTTTCGCTGCTGGTCAGGCCTCTCCTTGGCAGATGTGGTGTAGCGTATATGGATTTGATCGAACTCATTGACGCCTCCTTGAGCTACTGATACTGATGCTGGCATCTGTATCACGAATATCACTGCACAGAATATCAATGCCTTTCCTGTCTATATCATAGGACAGTGTTGAGAAAGAGAATTGTTTTTTGTCCAGGTGAAGATTTCCAACTGGGACGGGTTTCTGACGGTGCCCTGTGGGCAGGTAAGCTAAAAGGTGTTGTTGTTGACTTCTGTATGGCGTGGTTTAAAGTCAACCCGGAAATTAGCAAGAAAATGAGGAAACGAAACTGTACGTTAGCATATTTCATGTGGTGTTTATATGTCTTTTTTTTCCCCCTTCCTGTCACAGTCGAATCTTCGAATTGTAATGGGAAAAAAAGGACGTCGATGATGATACTACTACTACTACTACTACTACTACTACTACTACTACTACCAATGATGATGATGATTATGTTGATGATGATGACAATCACACTAGTAATAGTCATGATGATGATAATAATCATCATCATACAGTTGCTATTACTTCCGCTACTGATAATGTAACTGCTATTTTTGGTGTCATATACTGTACCATGTCAAACTGATGCAAACTAGGCCTATTGGTTTGCTCTGCTTGGCCAAATTTCGCGCGGCTAACAGTGAAAAGATGGGCCCACCGCTCTCAGCCAATCAAACGCCTCTAAAAACTATAAGCGCTTAATCATTCCTTTGGCCAAGGCTCTCCACGCCATCTTGTCAGGTTTACGCTCTGTCTCGTCTTACGCTTTTTTCGGCTGTTCAGCGTATCCTTTTGGCCTTATTTTGTTGCATGCGGCTTGTGTTTATTGTATTCTTACATTCTGTGTACTCGATTCGACTCGGCACCCTCGATTCGTTCGATTTTTTCTGCCTCTAAGTCGATCCTGTCTTTCCTTTCTCTGTTGGGGGTCGGATTTTCGCTGGGTGCCTAAGCGCGGGTTCCATGCCTCGTGTGCCATACCACGAAGGCAGGGAATCATGATGCTGGGATTGAGACTCGGTAAGAGACTCTCCCAGGCCCGGAGCTCATGATTCCTCCCGATACGGACCGCGGCGATGCGTCGTTAGACGCTGATCGCGGAGGCGACGTTCGTACCAGTAAAACGGTCATGAAGGGGACCGGGGGGAAAGAGGTACGAGCGTCGCCTCCCGAGGTGTCCCAGCGCGAGGCAGGGAGAGGGGGGAATGGCAAGTCATCTCCGTGCTGTGGGGACTCGCAGCTAGGCGCGGACTCCCGAGGGGAGGCCGCGCCCGGCCATTACCCGGGTCCCCACTCGGAGACGGCCCTCACGTGCCCCATTGTTGTTCCCCCTCCTCCCTTCTCTGTCGACCCCCCTCCCCCACCTCCTTTTGGGGGGGGAGAAAAATTTGGTTCCGGGGGGGGATCTCTACTTTGCCCACCCCGGGCCAAGCCACCCCAGTCTCCCCACGGGAGGGGATTCGGGGCGCGTGGCAACCTGCTCTGCAGGTCTTCCCGCTATCCGGCCGGTCTCCCCTGCTGGGGGAGGCCCGTGCGTGTCAGGCGGTTCCGGGCAGTCAGCCCGCTCGTCTTCGGGCGGGACTGACACCCAAGTCGGACCTGACCTCCCTCCGACTTGGCCAGGTTGTTCCCTTCATGGAGGTCAATGCACCAGTGACCCTTGGGGTTTGGGTCACAGTATGGCTGGTGCCCACGGGTAGTTACCCCCATTCTACCCGTACTGGGGCGCATCTAGGATGCACACTGGGTTGCTGGGAGCACCAAGGGCCAGCCCCTTGTCCGCTCCCCACCGGACCCAACCCAGCACATCTCACAGGGTGACACACACAGCCCCGACAAGTGGGATCGACTTCTTGTCGGTCAGGTCGAGTTCCTCGACCAATATTGCCACTCTGTCCACAAATCGGGCCTTTGTCAACCCACAGGTGACCACCACGGTCACAACGGCCTCCTTGTCAGGACCGACGGCTGCTCAGGGGCCCTACTCGGCCCGGCGGAGCCGGCAGTCCCCACCTGCCCAGCCCTCGGTCCTACAGTGAGATGAGTGGGTGTTTGTCCCCACACAGCACTCGTGGGTCACTCTTGCATCCAGGGACGCCCTCTCTGAAAAGGTGTGGCACCCACCATCCCAAGCATGGTTGGACCTACGGTCCACACGCTCCCCACCCGCTTCAGGTGTCAAGGACATAACAGTGGCGGCCATGGTCCCGGCTCGGGATCGTCCCAGCTCATCCCGATGGGCTGACCACAGCTCACAGGACGCCCCAGTGGGTACATCCACTTGGGATGGCACCCAGCAGGGGATGGACTGCGAACAAGAGTGGGAGCCCCTGTCTTCGGATGAGGACGAACAAGCAGATGAGCACTCTTCGCCCACATCCCAGGGGGGACAGATTGAGCCCTTGCCTCCCTAGGGACCAGCCTGAACCAAACCCGGACTTTGCCGAGCTCGAACTGACCCTCCCCAATAGGGCCACGTATGCCGAAGCAGTCCCTCAGGCTACTTTGTTACCTTTGACCCTCCTTACGCCATGTGACTCTAACTCCAGAACCACAAGGCAACTCAGAGTGCCAGAAATGGTGCAGGTATGGCTTATTAAGTCAGCCCGCACTGTCAGGGGTGCTGCTTCCATCCCTCCTCTAGGCAGGGAGTCCCTCTCTGCCCCGGGCGCCTTTTCCCCGGGAAAGTTTCTTAAAGATTCCTACAAGGGAGGGTTGTGGTCCTGGTACACGCAGGACCACCCTGCCTACAGCGGAGCAGAGCCCTCCGCACAGGACAGGATGTTGGTCTCACAGCGCACCACCTTCCCCACTTCAGCTAACCTATCCTTTAAAACGTTAGCAGAGTGGGACAAATTGGCCCGCCGCTGCCCCCTCGAGGTTTCCACGGCGTACACCTTCGACACGTTCCTTCACAGGGCCAATGACCTGTGCGAACAGTGTCCAGTTAATCAGGACAAGGGGTCTCCTTCCTCTGTCCCGCCGGGCCTCTTCACCGACCAGAGGTTACACGCTTTTGGCAATAGGGTAGCATCTGGTCTCACGGCAGCTGCAGACACAGCTACCAGCCTTCACTTCAATACTGTGCTAGCGCGGCGTGATGCCATTTTCAGCCTCTCTAACATTCCTGTGGAGGAGAGGGCTGCCCTGCGGTCCATCCCAGCACAGCAGCACTCCCTCTTCGGCCAGTTCCCGCTCCATTTTGTCAGCCACAGGGCAGAGACAAACAGGGAGGTGGCCTCATATTTGGCCCACACCTCTCATGGGCTCCAGGGTTCTATGCCATTGAAGAGACTGGCCACCAGGGCCCCTCCATATACCACGCCGCCTGTCAAGGCAGCGTGTGCCGAATCAGTGGCAGAGGAATAAACCACCTTAGGTCTGTCCAAGCCGACCGGCCATGCCCAAGGCCAGAAGGCAGCACCCCCAATGACTGGGCCCCGATTCAGCACCGCCAGTCGTTCAGCCCCTCCAAGTAGGAAACTTGTCCCGGCATGCACATCAGTGGTGTGCTCTGGGACTCAACGACGGGATTATGTCGGTGCTAGAGTCGGGGTACATGCTGTCTTGGGTGGAGGATCTCCCCCCTCTAAAGATCCACTCTTCCTCCTTAGGTGCCCAGCTCAACGGAGCAGGAGAACGTCCTAGAAAAAGAGATATCGCACCCACTCCTCATGGGGCTATATCTCAACTCTCGGACCCGGGCCCCGGTTTTTACGGCTGGTTGTTGGTGATTCCAAAGGTCTCGGGAGGGTGGAGACCAGTTTTGGACTTGTCCCCCCTCAACAAATTCCTCCCCAAAATCAAACTCAAGATGGACACACAGGCACAGATTCGGGAGACCATCCAACAAGGTGATTGGCCTACCTCTATCGATCTGGAAGATGCTTATTTTCATATACTCATCCATTCGGCATCCCGTCGGTACCTGAGGTTCGTGTGGAGGGACAAGGGGATCCAGTTCCCGGCCCTCCCATTTGGTCTGTCCCTTGCCCCTTTCCTGTCTACCAAGGTGGTGCGGGAATTGGTGTCCATCGTCCGCTCGGAATCCATTTGTCTCTGTGTGTACCTGGACGACTTGCTTATCCTGGCCCAGTCGCAGGCCCGGTGCCTGAGTCATACGGCCAGACTTCTAGACCTTTGCTCCCAACTGGGCTTCCTCATGGACCAGCAGATATGCGATCTGTCCCCATGTCAGTCCTTCGACTTCTTAGGGATGAGATTCGACATGCGGTCTATGATAGTCTCTCTGGCGCCAGATCACTGGTACCGTCTGGCAGGCCTCCTCAGCCACTGGCGCCACTCCTCCCAAGATACAGCGCAGACACTTTCTTCCCTCTTGGTCATGATGGAGTCCACGGCACCTCTCATTCCCCTGGACAGGGTTCTCAAGCGCCCTCTCCAGAGGGTACTGAGGTTACGCCAGTCCCAGAGCACTCAGCCATGGGATACCCAGATATGTCTGGGCGAGTGGTTCCTCGAGGTGACATCAGAGTGGTTAATCACCCCCTTTGGACACAGGGGGTGCCCTTAGCCCCACCTACTCTTCAGGTGGCACTCTTCACAGACGCCTCCTCCCTGGGCTGGGGAGCCCACATGGACTCACTCTATGCAGCAGGGACTTGGTCCCCGGAGGAGCGCCTATGCCACATCAATGTTCTGGAACTGGAGGCAGTTCGCAGGACTCTCCTGCACTTCATGGGGGAGGCCACTGGCAAGACCATCCGCTTGTTCACGGACAAGACGACGGTCGCATGTTATGTGAACAAATGGGGGGAGCGCACTCGGCAGACCTCTCAATGCGGACTGAGGCTCTCCTCCGTTTGGTGCCACAGCAAGGGCATTGCACTTTCAGCGAGACACTGAGCAGGAAAAACCAACTTCTTGGCAGATGCTCTTAGCAGGCCCAAGAGTGTCATGCGCACAGAGTGTACCCTGGACAAGGACAGCCTTCAGGGGGTGTGGGAACAGTGGTTTCGGCCGATGGTGGACCTTGTTCAACAAGAGACTTCCCACTTCCGTGTCTTCGGTTGCCGACCCAGAAGCGTGGGCAGTGGATGCTCTCTCTCTAGATTGGAGCAGTCTGATTGCCTCCGCGTTTCCTCCCTTTCCAATTCTGTCCAAGGTGATACGGAAAGACAAATGGAACACCCGCAGCCGATCCTCATTGCGCCGAAATGGCCAGCCCAGACCTGGTTTCCGGACCTTCAGTCCCTGACACATGTTCCCACCCCTGGAACTTGAAACCAAATCTCATCTGCTGAGGCAGCCTCACTCGGGCACTCCGCATTCCAATCCTCAACTGCTCCACCAGCACGCATGGCTGCTGTGCGGTCGGAACTGTCAGCATCACCATTGAAGTCCTCGACCCCTCGGTCGGCCTCTGTGTCGGCTGTGCTGACCCAGGGGTCTGCCTCCTCTGACCTCCTCTCCATAGTCACCAGAGCAAGGAGGCAGGGAATGGAGACTTTGTATGACTTTCGCTGGAAGATATGGTTGCGGTGGTGTACAGCTCAGGGCATTACCCCTACGAACCTTACGAGCATGCAGCTGGCCAACTTTCTGGCTCTCTGCTCCTCGGTTCATCCTGTCTGCTAGTTCTGTGCGAGGGTACAGGTCTGCCTTCTGTACCACAATGCAAACAACTAGGTGGTTCCGCCTTTGAAGTGGATTGCCTGCTCAGAGAGGTGGCTAGGGGTGCCCCTCTGAAGGAAGCTAGAGACCCCAGAAGAGTGCCCCTCTGGGACTTGTTCCTGGTGCTGGATTTCATTCGAAAACAGCCCTTCCTACCATTGGGGACTATTCCTGTTGACATCCTCACCCTCAAGACCACTTTCCTTCTGTGGCTGGCCACAGGCAGTCGTAGAAGTGCGCTGCACGGGCTTAGTGAAATGCCACAAGATCTGGCCTTCCACAGAGATGGTTCCATCACTATTCGTTTCCTTCCAGAGTTTCTGGCTAAGAACCAAGACCCTGAGGTTCCTTCCCCCTCTCCGAGGGTCAGACCTTTGTCTGATATCCTTGCCCAAGATGATGAGGATAGGCACCTGTCCTGTTCGGTGTCTCAAATATTATTGGGATAGGTCTCGCCATAGGCGTTCTTCTCAGAGGGGTCTGCTCATCTCCCTCAATGAGAATTACAAGAAAGACATCGCTGCAGGCACCATTTCCCGCCAGGTTTCCCAAGTCATTCGTAGAGCCTACTCTCATGCACACAGGGATATCAGCTGTCTTCATCCCAGGGCACACGAAGTGCGGGCCATAGCTACTTCGGCTGCCTTCCAGCACTCAGTGCCAACGCAGCATGTCTTGGAGGCAGCCTTCTGGCCGTCTGAGAATCCCTTCATCAACTTCTACCTCAGGAATTTCCGTATGACCAGGGCTGACGGTTCCAAGGGGATTTCCTTTGTCGCGGCTAACACTGCCGTCTCAGTTACAAGGGCTCCCCATATGAACCAGTAGGCGTTGCCCGCCTCCATTTGCTTTAAATTCTGCATCAGTTTGACATGGTACAGTATATGACACCAAAAGGAGGAGTTTGTATTATACTCCATGTTTGGTGTTAAATATACTTACCATGTCAAACTCGAATGCCCGCCCGTCCGTCCCCGCGTCTCCGCCGTGGTTCTCATGGGGCATTTTTGTTCATGGCCACGGAATGATTAAGCGCTTATAGTTTTTAGAGGCGTTTGATTGGCTGAGAGCGGTGGGCCCATCTTTTCACTGTTAGCCGCGCGAAATTTGGCCAAGCAGAGCAAACCAATAGGCCTAGTTTGCATCAGTTTGACATGGTAAGTATATTTAACACCAAACATGGAGTATAATACAAACTCCTCCTACTTCTACTAATAATGGTACAAGTAACAATAACGACCTTGCTCAAAGTCAATACCAAACAACAACAACAACAACAACAACTACTACTACTACTACTACTACTACTACTACTACTGCTACTGCTGCTACAACTCCTCCTACTGCTACTCATACAATTACTACATCTGATACTGCTACTGCAACAACTACTTTTGCGGCTGCTGCTACTGCTACTTCTACTACTACGACAACAACAACTACTACAACATCAACTGCTTCTATCACTGCAGCTGCTGGTAAAAAAAATGACTGGTGGTATAAACAGCAAAATGCAAACAGCATTATTCCCGTCAACACGTCGACCATCAGTGTGTCACTGATGCAAGCTGGCAAATCCACAAAGTAAACAAGACGAAAAAAAGAAAATAAACAACCCCCCCCCCCCCCTCCCCAATAAACAAAACCACCACCTTTACAATCTTGTGGTAATCTCATTTACAATCCTGTGGTAATCTCATTTACAATCCTGTGGTAATCTCATTTACAGAATCTCTTACAATCCTGTGGTTATCTCATTTACAATCCTGTGGTAATCTCATTTACAGAATCTCTTACAATCCTGTGGTTATCTCATTTACAATCCTGTGGTAATCTCATTTACAATCCTGTGGAAATCTCATGTACAATCCTGTGGTAATCTCATTCACATATCTTACAATCCTGTGGTAATCTCATTTACAATCCTGTGGTAATCTCATTTACAGAAACTCTTACAATCCTGTGGTTATCTCATTTACAATCCTGTGGTATTCACATTTACATAATTTCATTTACGTCCTGTGGTAATCTCATTCACAGAATCTCATTTCCAATCCTGTGGTAATCTCATTCACAATCCTGTGGTAATCTCATTTACAATATACAATCCTGTGGTAGTCTCATTTACAATACACAATCCTGTGGTAATCTCATTTCCAATCCTGTGGTAATCACATTCACAATCCTGTGATAATCTGATTCACAATCCTGTGGTAATCTCATTACGGTTTCTGTGATAGTTTTAGCACTGACCAGGCGGTCACCATTGTGTACTGACCTTTTTTTTTCTTTCTTTTCTTTCTGTGGCCTGGTCATGAAGGAACGCACGGTAAGATGGATTTGTGAACCAGTGCACGTGCTGCACATCACCAAGCTTTTGGTCCCCTCCCTGCACACACCCCACACTTCTCCCCCCTCCCTACACCCTGACACACACACCCACTCACTGACACACACACACACCCACTCACCCACTCACTGATACACACCCACCCAATGACATACGCCCACTCATTGACACACGCCCACTCACTGACACCCACACACTCACTGACACACGCCCACTCATTGACACACGCCCACTCATTGACACACGCCCACTCACTGACACACAACCACTCACTGACACACAACCACTCACTGACACCCACACACTCACTGACACACACCCACTCACTGACACCCACACACTCACTGACACACGCCCACTCACTGACACACGCACACACACACTGACACCCACACACTCATTGACACACGCCCACTCACTGACACACGCCCACTCACTGACACCCACCCACTCACAGACACCCACCCACTCACTGACACCCACCCACTCACTGACACACGCCCACTCATTGACACACGCCAACTCACTGACTCACGCCCAGTCACTGACACACAACCACTCACAGACACCCACCCACTCACTGACACCCACCCACTCACTGATGCACACTGACACACACCCACTCACTGACACACAACCACTCATTGACACACACTCACTCACTGACACACACCCACTCATTGACACACACTCACTCACTGACACACACCCACTCTCTGACACACACTGACACCCACCCACTCACTGACACACACACACATACACTCACTGACTCACTAACACCCACCCACCCTACCCCACACCCAACTTTCCTCCCCCCCCCCCGCCCCCCCGCCCCCCTCCTCTTTTCGTTGTGTGCTTTTACCTTTCGTTTTTTCTTGTGTGTGAGTGTAGTTTGTTTGTTTGTTTGTTTTGTTGACTCACTTGTGTAAACAAAGTGAGTCTATGTTTTAACCCGGTGTTCGGTTGTCTGTGTGTGTGTGTGTGTGTGTGTGTGTGTGTGTGTGGTAAACTTTAACATTGACATTTTCTCTGCAAATACTTTGTCAGTTGACACCAAATTAGGCATAAAAATAGGAAAAATTCAGTTCTTTCCAGTCACCTTGTTTAAAACAATATTGCACCTCTGGGATAGGCACCAAAAAATTAAAAAAATGAAGCCTAATTATATGCAAACTGCATTTACTGTTATATTTATATTTTTTGTATTCTCTAAACTTGGCACTTTGATCTGATATTCTGACCTAACAATAAGAGCAGTCATTATTATCATTCTTTTTGTTCAAACAGGAACTTCTTTTGCTAAGCATGGAAGTTTTATTTATTTTGCAAACGTTTCTGGTGCAGATAGTAAAAAAGGGAAAGTACTCTGTAATTAATGCTAGGGGACTTAATTTGCTTTAAACTGATCTTTCTCATCTTGAACATTACATTTTGATATTATACTCAATACATAAAAACCTTGGATTTTTTTTAAAGTGTATAACAAGTGAGTCTTGAAGGCCTTGCCTCTCTTGTTGTTTGTTTGATTTTGTTTTTTGTTTTCGTGTGTTGTTGATTTTCTTTTTGCGGCTCAGGTGTGTGTGTGTGTGTGTGTGTGTTGGTTGGGGGTGTGTGTCCGTGGTTGATTTTCAACAAATTCATTTTCTCTGGATACACTTTTGTCTGTCAATACCAAATCTGGCTTTATAATAGGAAGAAAGGTGTATTTTTCCACCACACACATTCCAGTACACTTATGGAAAGGCCACTGAAATGCTGCAGGCATGGCATAACAAGATCAGGATGGACTGTGCTTCGTCAAGTCATCTCTAATGACCAAACTGTCTCATCACCTTACAAGAAAAAAAAAAGGGCGAAAATTATATGTCACTAGTACATTTCTATTTTCCTTTCACAAACATTGGCCCCTTTAAATGACATGATTGCATGCCGTCGGAAGATAGTATTGCCTTCTTTCTGAACGACTGGGTGTACTTCAGACAAGTGTTCCGTTTCTAGCCCGCACAGAGTTCCGTTTCTAGCCCGCACAGAGTTCCGTTTCTAGCCCGCACAGAGTTCCGTTTCTAGCCCGCACAGAGTTCCGTTTTTAGCCCGCACAGAGTTCCGTTTCTAGCACGCACAGAATTCCGTTTCTAGCACGCACAGTTTTCCGTTTCTAGCACGCATAGTTTTCCGTTTCTAGCACGCACAGTGTTAAGTTTCTAGCCTGTTAAGTTTTCCGTTTCTAGCCTGTTAAGTGTTCCGTTTCTAGCACGCACAGTGTTCCGTTTCTAGCACGCACAGTGTTCCGTTTCTAGCACGCAGTGTTCCGTTTCTAGCACGCGCAGTGTTCCGTTTCTAGCCTGGTAAGTGTTCCGTTTCTAGCACGCACAGAATTCCGTTTCTAGCACGCACAGGTTTCCGTTTCTAGCACGCACAGTGTTCCGTTTCTAGCACGCAGTGTTCCGTTTCTAGCACGCGCAGTGTTCCGTTTCTAGCGTGTTAAGTGTTCCGTTTCTAGCACGCGCAGTGTTCCGTTTCTAACCTGTTAAGTGTTCCGTTTCTAGCACGCACAGTGTTCCGTTTCTAGCCTGTTAAGTGTTCCGTTTCTAGCACGCACAGTGTTCCGTTTCTAGCCTGTTAAGTGTTCCGTTTCTAGCACGCACACTGTTCCGTTTCTAGCCTGTTAAGTGTTCCGTTTTTAGCACGCACAGTGTTTCCATTCGAAAAGCGCTCGTTTCTGATGGTGAGCAAACAAACCCATGATTTGAATCAATGTGCAAAATGTACCGGTGACCCCCCAACCTCCACCTGCCCCCACACCCTTCCACCACCCCTGGCGTTTTCGGTTTTGTTGTTGTTGTTGTTGTTGCTGATGTGTTTTTCGTCTTGAATTGCTTTTCTTGAGTGCAAAGAGTCAGTTATACCAGATGTAGACAGTACCGTTTATGATGGGCGTCCTGATTTGACAGTCAAGGACCTCTGTACTGACCGTTGATTTGTACAGACTTGACAGTCAAGGACCTCTGTACTGACCGTTGATTTGTACAGACTTGACAGTCAATGACCTCTGTTCTGACCGTTGATTTGTACAGACTTGACAGTCAAGGACCTCTGTACTGACCGTTGATTTGTACAGACTTGACAGTCAAGGACCTCTGTACTGACCGTTGATTTGTACAGACTTGACAGTCAAGGACCTCTGTACTGACCGTTGATTTGTACAGACTTGACAGTCAAGGACCTCTGTACTGACCGTTGATTTGTACAGACTTGACATTCAAGGACGTCTATACTGACCGTTGATTTGTACAGACTTGACAGTCAAGGACCTCTGTACTGACCGTTGATTTGTACAGACTTGACAGTCAAGGACCTCTGTACTGACCGTTGATTTGTACAGACCTGACAGTCAAGGACCTCTGTACTGACCGTTGATTTGTACATACTTGACATTCAAGAACGTCTATACTGACCGTTGATTTGTACAGACTTGACAGTCAAGGACCTCTGTTCTGACCGTTGATTTGTACAGACTTGACAGTCAACGACCTCTGTCCAGACCGTTGATTTGTACAGACTTGACAGTCGATGACCTCTCTACTGACCGTTGATTTGTACAGACCTGACAGTCAACGACCTCTGTACTGACCGTTGATTTGTACAGACTTGACAGTCAAGGACCTCTGTACTGACCGTTGATTTGTACAGACTTGACAGTCAAGGACCTCTGTTCTGACCGTTGATTTGTACAGACTTGACAGTCAAGGACCTCTGTACTGACCGTTGATTTGTACAGACGTGACCGTCAAGGACCTCTGTACTGACCGTTGATTTGTACAGACTTGACAGTCAAGGACCTCTGCACTGACCGTTGATTTGTACAGACTTGACAGTCAAGGACCTGACCGTTGATTTGTACAGACTTGACAGTCAAGGACCTCTGTACTGACCGTTGATTTGTACAGACTTAACAGTCAAGGACCTCTGTACTGACCGTTGATTTGTACAGACTTGACAGTCAAGGACCTCTGTACTGACCGTTGATTTGTACAGACTTGACAGTCAAGGACCTCTGTACTGACCGTTGATTTGTACAGACTTGACATTCAAGGACGTCTATACTGACCGTTGATTTGTACAGACTTGACAGTCAAGGACCTCTGTACTGACCGTTGATTTGTACAGACTTGACAGTCAAGGACCTCTGTACTGACCGTTGATTTGTACAGACTTGACAGTCAAGGACCTCTGTTCTGACCGTTGATTTGTACAGACTTGACAGTCAACGACCTCTGTACTGACCGTTGATTTGTACAGACTTGACAGTCAAAGACCTCTGTACTGACCGTTGATTTATACAGACTTACCTCTGTACTGACCGTTGATTTGTACAGACTTGACAGTCAAGGACCTCTGTACTGACCGTTGATTTGTACAGACTTGACAGTCAAGGACCTCTGTACTGACCGCTGATTTGTACAGACTTGACAGTCGATGACCTCTCTACTGACCGTTGATTTGTACAGACTTGACAGTCAAGGACCTCTGTACTGACCGTTGATTTGTACAGACTTGACAGTCAAGGACCTCTGTACTGACCGTTGATTTGTACAGACTTGACAGTCAAGGACCTCTGTACTGACCGTTGATTTGTGTGTGTGTGTATGTGTGTGTGTGTGTGTGTGTGTGTGAGAGAGAGAGAGAGAGAGAGAGAGAGAGACAGAGAGAGTCTTTACCGATAAGTGTGTGTAAAAAAACAACAACTACACAATTAGAGAGCGAATTGACTACGAGTAAATGAATGAAGTCGCTAACCCAAGTTCCTAATTAAAATATCGCAAGTTTGTGTGAATGTTGATGTAAGATTCATCATTATCTGATAATCTTATAACGTACATTTATTTCTTAAGACAGCGTTTTGTTTTATTTATTTTATTTTTTATTTTTATTTTTTTACTGAAAGAGCATTGAAAAAAAAGCAAAAGTCAACACGCACACACACACAAACTTACACACACACACACACACTGAACATTCGATAGAACTTACAAGATCCTAATTTTGAAATACAGTTATACAATTAGATAGACTTATTGAGAGCTATGTGGCGCTCTCTGTCTCTCTGTCTCTGTCTGTCTGTCTGTGTATGTCTGTCTGTCTCTCTTAAGGAGAAACTGGAAGACTTAGCCATGCCTAAACTGTTAATCCCTGAATTAAGAAGAAGAAGAAGAAGAAGAAGAAAAATCTCTTTTTATATACGTATTTCTTCGATCAACATCCAAAATTAGATATGTTAATGTGACTGCTTACTCAATTACACATTTGAATAAGCTGATTAAAGTAAAACTGGTGGTAATGATAACAATAACAATGATAATGATGATGATAATAATACTAGTAGTAATGATGATTATACTACTACTGCTACTACTACTGGACATACTGGTTATGATAATAGTGCATGTGTGTGCGTACGTTTGTGTGTGCGTGCGTGTGTGTGTGTGTGTGTGTGTGTGTGTGTGTGTGTGTGTGTGTAGGAGGAATTTTGTTTAATGTCCCGTCACACATATCGGTGATTGAAGACATTTTGTTAAAGTATTTATGAATACATCTGAGTATTATCGGTTAGAAGGGGTGGGAGATGTGGATGAATGGAGGGTTGGGGGGAAACTGGGCAAATGAGGGTAAAAATGTGGGTGAAATTTGGAAGAAAAAACAACAACAACAACAACAAAACAACTGTGTGTGTGTGTGTTTTATCTTCAGTTTAACGTCTATTCACTATAAGTGTTTTTAGACGGAAAGGAGTAAAGAAGTGGATAAAGGAAAGGGAATGCATGTGAATATTAGTGTAAAAAAAAAAAAAAAAAAAAAAAAAAAATCATGTTATGTAACAGAGGAAAAGTATATTATAAGAAAAAGGTCTAAAGAGATTGTGGTGTGTATTGAATGAGGTGTCATGGGAAGGAGAATATGTATATGCATATCAACAAGTATTAACCTATAACAATGTAAATATAAATAACAACATTAATTATAACACATCAAAGGAGGATACCAACTGGACTGGAGTTTAAAATTTCCGAAAACATTCTAAGCAATGAATAATCATTCAAAATCTTTTCAGTGGCTAATGAAATATTGGAAGAAAAGTCATCAACTACATCTTTAGGAATTAACGGTCTTATGCTCGGACAATGAATGAGTAGATGACTTACAGTTATTTGCTTACCGCATATACATTTTATATTTTTAGAAAATTTTGTACGAAAGGCATTTAAACGAATTCTATACATTAGACTTGTAATTTGTCTTGAATGTGCTGCTGGTGTCAAATTTAGAAAATGTTTGGGATTAGCTGCATTCTTTGTGTTTACACAACATTGATAATATTGATTATTTGAATCTATAAGTAATTTCTTAAATCGATTTCTAGAGACATTTTCTATACAACTAATGTATTCATGTAGATCTAACTGGATGTCAAGTTGTATTGCGCCTTCGAAATTACGTGCTGCTCTTCTAGCTGCTTGGTCTACCCACTCATTTGAAGATATTCCACAGTGCGAAGGTACCCAACAGAAAGTTAATTTAATGCCCTGTGTGTGTGTGTGTGTGCGTGTGTGTGTGTGTGTGTGTGTGTGTGGTGTGTGTGTGTGTGTGTGTGTGTGTGTGTGTGTGTGTTACAGCACCACGGGGAGTGTGACTACATTGACCTGGTCACAGAGCAGATGTACTTCGTTCTGGAAGACACTGTGCAGGTGAGTACGTCGTCTTTTCGTCCGCGCGCGCGTGTGCGTGTGTGTGTGTGTGTGTGTGGAGAGAGAGAGAGAGAGAGAGTGTGTGTGTGTGTGGGGGGGTGTTATTTTTATTCTCCCCCCCCCCACTCAGACACTCCTGTCACCATCTCTTGTATACATATTCTTCTTGTTCTTATAGTTCTTGATTTTATTCTCCTTTCTTGTTCTTTTTCATCATCTTCAACATTGTTTCGTGATATATATATATTTCCTTGGCGTTAGCTGTGCTTGACTGTGTTAACTACATGCATGTATATGAATGTGTATTGTGTGCGCGTGCGTTTATGTACGTTTGTGCCTGCCTATGTGTGCGTATGTGTTAGGGTAGCTGTTAGATACACATGTCTGTCTGTCTGTCTGTATGTACGCAGTGTGTGTGTGTGTGTGTGTGTGTGTGTGTGTGTGTGTGTGGTCATATTTTGGTGTGTGTATGTAACCTAGATGTAATGTTTTATGTTAACAAAGCGTTTTTGTAAAGCACCTAGAGCAGATTTCTGGATAGTGTGCTATATAATTATCCATTATTATTATTATTATTATTCCCCTTGTTTTATGTTGTTGTTGTTGTTGTTCTACTTCTACTTCTTCTTCTTCTGCTTCTGCTTCTTCTTCTTCGTCATCACCACCATCATCGTCATCATGATCATCGCCTTCTCTTCTTCGTTGTCAGCTTCATTCAACAAACAACATCTTTTTTTCTTTTTTCTTTTTTTTTTTTTTTTTTTAATTTCCTGTACAAAGGGAAACAACCCCAGCGCGAGTTCACCAGCAGCCGCTTCGCCCGTGTTACCTCCCCGGCTGTACAGCTCTCGCAACAGACTGCAGGAGGAGGAGGGGGAGGAGGAGGGCAAAGCGGGCAGCAGGACGTCCCACAACATGGACGGCAGACCGCTGCCCAAAATCCCCGAGGAGGCCTACAACAGACTGCTGCAGAACCAGGTGGGGGGCACGGGGGGAGAGGGGGGGGGGGAGGAGGGAGGTGGTGGTGGAGGATGGGGGTAGTAGGAGGTTTGGGGTGATGGTGGTGGTGGTGGTGGTGGGGGTGGGGGGGGGGGGGGGTGTCGTCTAAGGCCGATACAGAAATGGTCTGAATGTGTGCAACCAAACCGTTCTTTTTTTTTTTTTTTACGTTAGAATAGAATAGAATATACTGGCCACACTGATAATTATAAAGTTTATCACTGTGGATGGGGGTGGGGGGTGGAGGTGTGTGTGTGTGTGTGTGTGTGTGTGTTGGGAAGGGGGGGGGGGCATGCTTAGATTTTGATTTTTAATTACTATCATTCACACTTTGACCGTGAGCGATGGAGCTGCCCTGATTGGAGTGGTGAGGCGAGAGAGTGTGAGGAAGGTTACACACAGATGTCATGTTTTATGTTAACAAAGCGTTTTTGTAAAGCACCTAGAGCAGATTTCTGGATAGTGTGCTATATAAGTATCCATTATTATTATTATTATTATTATTATTACATCGCGGAATGCAGCTCGCTAGAAAGCGTTTAGCGCGGTACACTACACATGACTGACTGCTGCCGCGCTGATGCTGACCCATAATTATGTGATGGTGGTTGGGGTAGTTGGAGGGCAGGGGGAGGGAGATCACCAAACCAGATGTGTGTGTGTGTGTGTGGGGGGGGGGGGGGGGGGGGGGGGGGGGGGGGGGGGGGGGGGGGCGATGTGGAGGAGGTGGGTTTGGGGCAAAGTGTGAGGAGTGCAGATGTGTTTTGTGGAGGAGGTCAACAGCACACAGCTGCAAAAACCATGTGTGTGTGCGGGGGGATGGGGGAGGGGGGGAGGGGGAGAGGGGGGCCTGTGGGGGAGGGGGTTAGGGGGGGCGGGGGGGAGGTATGGTAGGGGTGAAGATGGGGGGTGGTGGGGGTGGGGGTGGAAAGAGTTGGGGTGTAGGGTAGGGTGGAGCTTTTTTTGATTTGGGGGGGGGGGGGGGCGTGAAAGGGAGGTTTCGAGGAAAGGGGGGGGGGAGGATTTGAGGTGGGGGTTGGAGGAAGGGGGGGGGAGGATTTGAGGTGGGGGTTGGAGGAAATGGGGGGGAGGATTTGAGGTGGGGGGTTGGAGGAAAGGGGGGGAGATTTGAGGTGGGGGGGTTGGAGGAAGGGGGGGGGAGGATTTGAGGGGTGGGGTGGGGGAGGTTTGGAGGAAGGGTTTGGGAGGATTGTGGGCCTGGGGGGGCTGGTTTGGAGGATGGGGGGGATTTGGGCGTGTGGGGGGTGGTTGAGGTTTGGAGGAAGGGGGGGGGGGATTTGGGCGTGTGGGGGGTGGTTGAGGTTTGGAGCAAGGGGGGGGGGGAGGATTGGAGGGGTGAACATGGACTTACTCTCCCTCTCTCCCTCTCCCCCCCTCCCTCCCTATCTCTCTCTCCCTCCCTCCCTATCTCTCTCTCCCTCCCTCTCTCTCTCTCTCTGCCTTCCTCCCCCCCCCTCTCTCTCCCTCTCTCCCCCCCTCTCTCTCCCTCTCTCTCTCCCTTCTTTCCCCCCTCTCTCTCTCCCTCCCTCCCTCTCTTCTCTCTCTCTCTCCCTTCCTCCCCCCCTCTCTCTCTCCCACTCCCTCCCTCTATCTCTCTCCCTCCCCCCCCCTCTCTCTCAAACTACAGTCTTTTGATGTAACTGTCTTTCTACCTGTCAACCCCTCTCTCTCTAGCTCTGTCCTTTACCAATATACTAATTGTGCCTCTGTGTCCATCTCTTATCCACCACTTCTCTCTCTCTCTCTCTCTCTTCTTCAGATATGAGCGATAGTTGATAACTTTCAAACGGAAAACATTGATGCGTTTTCCATTGACCCCTTCTTTGCTATTCCTTGATTTTTTCTCTGACAGTGTGGTCAGTGGTGGAACGGTTGTTACCCATCGTTTATATGTACCTGTATTGTTTCATACTATGGAAAATAACCCAAGACGATAATACGCAGATATGCACACGAACAACACAGGTTGTTACAGCAGCACGGGAATGTGAATGATAACTGGGTGTATAATGTTAAGAACCGTAAAGTGGACTGATGGCCTAGAGGTAACGCGTCCGCCTAGGAAGCGAGAGAGAATCTGAGCGTGCTGGTTCGAATCACGGCTCAGCCGCCGATATTTTCTCCCCCTCCACTAGACCTTGAGTGGTGGTCTGGACGCTAGTCATTCGGATGAGACGATAAACCGAGGTCCCGTGTGCAGCATGCACTTAGCGCATGTAAAAAGAACCCACGGCAACAAAAAGGTTGTTCCTGGCAAAATTCTGTAGAAAAATCCACTTCGACAGGAAAAACAAATAAAACTGTGGCGCTGTAGTGTAGCGACGCGCTCTCCCTGGGGAGAGCAGCCCGAAATTCACACAGAGAAATCTGTTGTGATAAAAAGAAATACAAATACAAATACAAATACAAAATGTCACGGCTCAGCGGCAGTGAATCCATACCCACTGTGTCCAGGGCTGGGCATAGGAAGGCAGTGAATCCATACCCACTGTGTCCAGGGCTGGGCATAGGAAGGCAGTGAATCCATACCCACTGTGTCCAGGGCTGGGCATAGGAAGGCAGTGAATCCATACCCACTGTGTCCAGGGCTGGGCATAGGAAGGCAGTGAATCCATACCCACTGTGTCCAGGGCTGGGCATAGGAAGGCAGTGAATCCATACCCACTGTGTCCAGGGCTGGGCATAGGAAGGCAGTGAATCCATACCCACTGTGTCCAGGGCTGGGCATAGGAAGGCAGTGAATCCATACCCACTGTGTCCAGGGCTGGGCATAGGAAGGCAGTGAATCCATACCCATTGTGTCCAGGGCTGGGTATAGGAAGGCAGTGAATCCATACCCACTGTGTCCAGGGCTGGGTATAGGAAGGCAGTGAATCCATACCCACTGTGTCCAGGGCTGGGCATAGGAAGGCAGTGAATCCATACCCACTGTGTCCAGGGCTGGGTATAGGAAGGCAGTGAATCCATACCCACTGTGTCCAGGGCTGGGCATAGGAAGGCAGTGAATCCATACCCACTGTGTCCAGGGCTGGGCATAGGAAGGCAGTGAATCCATACCCACTGTGTCCAGGGCTGGGTATAGGAAGGCGGGGCCCAGTTCTCTCCTTCCGCCGCTGTTGTAACCTTCCCCGAACCAAGTCAGGTGCATATCGACACCTAGGACGGAGTGAGGAACACCAGGTAGTGTAGTGTTCCTGTCCCTTGAACACAGCACCATGCCCAAGCGGGGCCTCGAACTCTGATCCCCAGTGAACACTGATGTGAAGCCCCGAGGCCCAAGCCGATTCAGTGACGGCGAAGAAAGGACTGAATGACAACGGGTTCGTTGCTTGGTGGAGTCACGAGGCAGGGGGATGATTAACTCTCTCCATACGAACGGCGAAAGAGACGACGTTAACAGCGTTTCACCCCAATTACCATCATCAAAATATTGCAAGCGGAAGGCTCTTATACTGAAGAGGCGAATGTTGACAAAGAATACCACAATTCTGACGACGGAAGCTAAAGGTTGGGTCATTCAGACACCCACTGGACATCCGAGGGGTCTGTGTAGAGGAGAAGAGAGGACTGGCCGTACTCAGTGAGTTAATGGTTCATAACAGAAGTTAAGGTCCTACCGATATTATGTTCCAACACACTGACTGCTTCATATGGAAGAGAATGAACGAGTGCACTATGTCGCTCTCACTCACTCACTCATTCCCTCGACCGCTGGGGTCGTTGGGGGGGGGGACATGAGGAAGACGTCATAGCTCGCCACGCCGTTCTGTTGGCAGCTGTCGTGAGGAGATCTGGCATCGTCATTTTGGTCCATTCCTTGACGTTGTCGCACAGCCTGGGAAAAAGTGCTCCGGCGTAATACACGAAGAAAGAAAGAAAACAAGAGAGGCAAGGCCTTCAAGACTCACTTGTGTCAAATTAAGTCCCCTAGCATTAATTACAGAGTAATTTCCCTTTTTTACCCTCTGCACCAAAACGTTTGCAAAATATATAAAAACTTCCATGCTTAGCAAAAGAAGTTCCTGTTTGAACAAAAAATGATAATAATGACTGCTTCTGTTGTTGGGTCAGAATATCAGAGCCAAGTGCCAAGTTTAGAGAATACAAAAAATATAAATATAACAATAAATGCAGTTTGCATATCATTAGGCTTCATTTAAAAAAAAAAAAATGTGCCCATCCCAGAGGTGCAATATTGTTTTAAACAAGATGACTGGAAAGAACTGAATTTTTCCTATTTGTATGCCTAATTTGGTGTCAACTGACAAAGCATTTGCAAAGAAAATGTCAATGTTAAAGTTTACCACGGACACACACACACACACACACACACACACACACACAACCGAACAACGGGTTAAAACATAGACTCACTTTGTTTACACAAGTGAGTCAAAAAAGGGCGGCAACACAAGGGCATCTAGGAGTCATGACCTGGTTGCGGCCCGGCCCCCTTCGAGTGCAAGGAGTTAAGGGCCGAAACACTTGACTGAGGGGGGCTTCTTCTCTGAAGACCTTGTACTGTCCAACTCTCCCTACAGTTTCTTATCACAACGTGAACCTTTGGACAGACAGTATGTTCATGTTCTGTTTCAACGTGAAGCATCAAGAACCATTGGACAGTATGTCCATGTTCTGTTTCAACGTGAAGCATCACGAATCATTGGACACAGTATGTCCATGTTCTGTTTCAACGTGAAGCATCAAGAACCATTGGACAGACAGTATGTCCATGTTCTGTTTCAACGTGAAGCATCAAGAACCATTGGACAGACAGTATGTCCATGTTCTGTTTCAACGTGAAGCATCAAGAACCTTTAGACAGTATATCCATGTTCTGTTTCAACGTGAACCATTGGACAGACGCTGTGTCCATGTAATGTTTAACGTGAATCATCAAGAACCATTGGACAGACAGTATACTGTTTCAGGAAGCCGCTGGCAAGATGCAGAACGTGCTGGGTGGATCGACAATGGACAATGAGGAACTGCTCAGATCGTTGGCAAAGCAGACGGCTGAAGCCAGAAAAGTGAGAGAACTTCCAATGTTCATTTTGAAAACAGCACACCCGGAGGCTGCTTCCCACAGAGTAGAACGCTTACTTGGCTTGTGACTGTGCTTGGTGGTGGCATCTTGTTTGCTTGCCTTGGTGGGCTGTTCCCTGCCAGTACCTACAGTCAGTCAGATTAATGTTTGGGTCTATCCCTTCATGCTTGAAGACCGCCTATTTTCTACCCTGTCCTTAATGTTTGAAATAATTGGAATAGTGATTAGCAGCCAAATTTTGGAACATTTAAAACATGTTCACTCTTTGCTGTTCAATAGTCAGTCTGCTTACCGGCCTTTGCTGAGCAATGGAAGTGCTTTCGGTTTGTGTTGATCGCCCTTGTGATGGCTGTGGTGTATCGCTAGTGGCTTTGCTGGAGTTCAGCGCGGCATTTGGTACTGGCTCGCCGCTTTCTCTTTCACACATTTCGCCGTCACTGTTGCCTTGGAGGAGCAGCCTGGTCTCAGAGCCAAGAGTTTTAAAACACCCCTCCTTTTGCCATCATGTAGTGAAAACATCCCTCCTTTTTGCCAACATTTAGCTAAAATATCCCTTTGCCGTCATTTAGTGAAACCTTTTTTGCCGTCATTTAGTGAAACCCTTTTTGTCGTCATTTAGTGAAATCTTTTTTGCCGTCATTTAGTGAAACCTTTTCTGTCGTCATTTAGTGAAACCTTTTTTGCCGTCATTTAGTGAAACCGTTTCTGTCGTCATTTAGTGAAACCTTTTTTGCCGTCATTTAGTGAAACCTTTTTTGCCGTCATTTAGTGAAACCTTTTTTGCCGTCATTTAGTGAACCTTTTTTTTTTTTTTTTTTTTTGCCGTCACTTAGTGATACCTTTGTTGGCCGTCATTTAGTGAAACCGTTATTTGCTGTCATTTTTTATGAAAACGTCCTGTGCCATCCTTTTTTCATTTAGTAGTAGTAGTAGTAGTAGTAGTAGTAGTAGTAGCAGCAGCGCAATAGTAGTAGTAGTAGTAGTAGTAGTAGTAGTAGTAGTCTTCTTCTTCTTATTATTATTATTATTACTGTAGTAGTAGTTGTTGTAGTGGTAGCAGCAGCAGCAGCATGACTGTTGTCAGTAGCCCTGGAGTTGGCCCGGTGTGGTAGGGTGAGCCGTAAAGATACAGCGATAAAAAAAGAATGTTGTCGTGACGTGTTCCCAGCATCATCATCATCACTGAATGCTGACCATTACAACTGTTGTTGGGAAACCCGGGCACTGGGAGGGACTCTGTATGTGTGTGTGTGTGTGTGTGTGTGTGTGTGTGTGTGTGTGCGCGTGTGTGTGTAGGGAGGGGTAGGGAGGGGCGATACTGTTCCCCCCCAGGCCCCCCAAGGACCGTGAAGGTGACTGCTGTCATTGCCGTGTGTGCAGAGAGAGCAACACAAGTACGACCCTCTGCAGAACAAGTCCAAGATCTCCAGGTCCCGCCGTCAGTGAGGCACCCACAACACATCTTCACAGGCCATTGACGTGACATCATCCCCCCTCTCCCTTCTCCCTTCTCCCCCGCTGCTCCCAGAACTGCTGACAGCTGCCTGCAGGCCACAGACAGCGACAGAGCCTCATCGCCAGCCTTGGGAGAGCGTATGAAAAAAAACAACCCCCCCCCCCCCTTTTTTTTTTTGAGAGACTGCTCGCAAGACAGTACAGAGATGGACCCAAGTGTAACCCCCTTCTGTTTGCTACTGAGGCCGTCACTTGGACGTTATGATAATCATATTGCCCTACAGCAATCTTTGTTGTTGATGTTGTTGTTGTTTTGTACTCCAGTGTACAAGAATGGGTGTCTGCTTATTCGCTTTTTGCAACGTTACGAACACACATGTGTACACGCACACACAAGTGCACGCTTGCGCACACACAGATGCACACTCAAATGCACGGTAGTGCACAAACACACGCACGCACACTCGCGCGCATACGCGCGCACACAGACACAACACACACACACACACACACACACACACACACACGCACGCACGCACATACACACACACAAAAAACACACAAAAAACCCAACAGCAAACCCACAAAACACTCACACACACACACACACAAACCACGCACACGCACACGGATAACCTTACTCTCGTTTTAAAAGCTGTTCTGCAAATAAGTACAACCTCGCTAATTCCTCCAAAAAAAATCCAGAAGTTCATGTTCTTGTTGCTTATATTCCAGTGTGAAGAAAATCGTGTGCTGTTTTCCTTTGATCCATTTTTTTTACAGGGCAACATATTATATCGGGAATTGGAATTTTTTTTTTTTTAAATGGTTTCACGTATTTCACGTGCATTTTTGTAATGCACTGAGTTATGAATGTGATGTGCTGCTGTGAAGCGCAGATTTGTTTGGCAGATGGTGTTATGAAGCTGTCCATATAGGCACATATTTTTGCCGGTAAAGGTACGATGTCTTTGTTGTCTTGTTTGTCCACATGGGTTTCTAAGAACACTATTCAAAACGTGGTGTGTAGTGGGACTGGAAATAAGGAGGGGGGTTTTGCATCCAGAAAGTCAAGGAACTGACATATACTATAAACAGTGCAGTGTCCTTCTTCTTCTTCTTCTTCTGCGTTCACTCGTATGCACACGAGTGGGCTTTTACGTGTATGGCCGTTTTTACCCCGCCATGTAGGCAGCCATACTCCGTTTTCGGGGGTAGTGCAGTGTCGATGTGTAGGGGGCAGCGTCAATCTGTGGAGGCAGTCCGACCGCACAGGACTGGGATATGTCCAGACACGACAGCTGAAAAATAATACTTTCATTTTAGATGAAATCCTCCTCCTCCTTCCTCTTCCTCCTCCTCCTCCTCTTCTTGTTCTTTTCTTGTTGTTGTTGTTGTTGTTCTTCTTCTTCTCATTATTATCGTCAATATCATCACCATCATCACCACCATCATCGCTGTATTTTTTTTATTTTTTTTAGCGAATGTCATAAGATCCTTCCCACGAATGATCTCCGGCCAATATACAGTGTACAAAATCCCCAAGGCTTAGGACACCGAAAATCCTGATCTGAGAACCAGCGCAGATGACTGCATTATACTCCTGGTGAGATTGCGTTTTGGGGTTTGGGTTTGAATGCTTTTGTTGGCGATGATTATTAACTCCCCCTCCTCCTTCCACCATCACCACTGCTGCTACTACTACTACGACTACTACTACTACTATCGTCACCGCTACTACTATAACTACGGCTACAACGCCGACGAGGTATGCATCCAGGCAAGTGTGGATGTTTGATGCGTTTTGGTTTGTTGGCGAAAAACGTGCTTTGAAAGTGCGTGCCTTTGTCTGACGATAAGAGCAAGATTCGATGTATTTTTTTATGTATTATTTATTTATGCAAGCTTATCTATTATTTATTCCCCCGGTTTTTTTTTTTTTTTTTTTTTTGTGATTTTTTTTTTTTTTTTTTTTTTTTTTTTCTCAAGGCCTCACTGAGCGCATTGGGTTACGCTGCTGGTCAGGCATCTACTTGGCAGATGTGGTGTAGCGTATATGGTTTTGTCCGAACGCAGTGACGCCTCCTTGAGCTACTGAAACTGAAACTGAAACTGTTCATTGTGTGGTATTCGTTTGTTGTGATAAAAGTCTTTGTGTAGTTGTCGTCTTCTACTTCTCCTTCTATTTGAATTGCTCAGTTACTTTTTTCTTCTCATCATTATAATTATCGAAAATCATGATTACTACTTGAAGTATATAGAGGACGTTTTGGATGAGGATTCTGACAGCCTTGTGTCCGATGCTGTTTCAATGGATTACCAGAAGAAAACTTACATACTCGACTTTCTGCGTTTCGCATTGTTAACTCTCTCCATACGAACGGCGAAAGTGACGACGTTAACAGCGTTTCACCCCAATTACCATCATCAAAATATTGCAAGCGGAAGGATCTTATACTGAAGAGGTGAATGTTGACAAAGAATACCACAATTCTGACGACGGAAGCTAAAAGTTGGGTCATTCAGACACCCACTGGACATCGGAGGGGTCTGTGTAGAGGAGAAGAGAGGACTGGCCGTACTGAGTGAGTTAATGTGGTGTGTGGTCACAGTCTTTGTTGTTTTGGTCATCACCATATCTATTATTGTGCCTGGGGTTCTTTGTTTATTGTTTCCCCGTACCGTAAAAGACTTGTTACTGTCTATTTTGTTCCAGTCTGGTAGAAGGTGGCAGAATGGTTAAGACGCTCAGCTGCCAATACAGAGAGTCCGTGAGGGTGTGGGTTCGAATCCCGCTCTCGCCCTTTCTCCTAAGTTTGACTGGAAAATCAAACTGAGCGTCTAGTCTTTCGGATGAGACGATAAACCGAGGTCCCGTGTGCAGCACGCACTTGGCGCACTGAAAAAGAACCCATGGCAACGAGAGTGTTGTCCTCTGGCGAAATGACGTAAAATGAAATCCACTTTCATAGGTACACAAATATGTAAGCATGCACTCAAGGCCTGACTAAGCGCGTTGGGTTATGCTGCTGGTCAGGCATCTGCTCAACAGATGTGGTGTAGCGTGTATGGATTTGTCCGAACGCAGTGACGCCTCCTTGAGAAAGTGAAACTGAAACTGAAACTGTGAGAGAGACCACACAGGCCACATTAACGCTTGGATTTCAAATTGCTGTTTAAAGCTTGTTGTTGTTGTTGTTGTTTTTTTTCTGTCAGTCATATGATGATCACACCTACTTTCACCACTTACCCATTTTTGTAGTGTTTCATTTCATGTTGATGTTTTTTTCATGAGCCCAGGGGAGCCCCTCAAGGCCAGCCCAGCGCGGTAGGTTTATGCGGAGATCAGGCAGCCTCTCTTAAAAAAAAAAAGACAAAAAGACGAAGAAACCCTGTAGATGTGGATCAGTGAGCACCTTGAAACTGAAACCCGTTTGTGTGAGGACCTTGAAACTGAAACCCGTTTGTGTGAGGACCTTGAAACTGAGACCTGTTTGTGTGAGGACATTGAAACTGAGACCCGTTTGTGTGAGCACCTTGAAACTGAAACCCGTTTGTGTGAGGACCTTGAAACTGAAACCCGTTTGTGTGAGGACCTTGAAACTGAAACCCGTTTGTGTGAGGACCTTGAAACTGAGACCTGTTTGTGTGAGGACACTGTGTCAGTTGACACCACTTTGAAACTGAAATCTGTTTGTGTGAGGACATTGTTTCAGTTGACAGCACCTTGAAACTGAAACCCGTTTGTGTGAGGACACTGTGTCAGTTGACAGCACCTTGGAACTGAAACCCGTCTGTGTGAGGACCTTGAAACTGAAACCTGTTTGTGTGAAGACATTGTTTCAGTTGACAGCACCTTGAAACTGAAACCTGTTTGTGTGAAGACATTGTGCCAGTTGACAGCACCTTGAAACTGAAACCTGTTTGTGTGAAGACATTGTGTCAGTTGACAGCACCTTGAAACTGAAACCTGTTTGTGTGAGGACATTGTGTCAGTTGACAACACCTTGAAACTGAAACCTGTTTGTGTGAGGACATTGTGTCAGTTGACAGTACCTTGAAACTGAAACATGTTTGTGTAAGGACATTGTGTCAGTTGACAACACCTTGAAACTGAAACCCGTTTGTGTGAAGACATTGTGTCAGTTGACAGCACCTTGAAACTGAAACCTGTTTGTGTGAGGACATTGTGTCAGTTGACAGCACCTTGAAACTGAAACCTGTTTGTGTGAGAACATTGTTTCAGTTGACAACACCTTGAAACTGAAACCCGTTTGTGTGAGGACATTGTTTCAGTTGACAGCACCTTGAAACTGAAACCTGTTTGTGTGAGAACATTGTTTCAGTTGACAACACCTTGAAACTGAAAACCGTTTGTGTGAGGACATTGTGTCAGTTGACAACACCTTGAAACTGTCACGCGTCGACATATCCAGAATGTGAGATTCCCCTTAGCTGACGTATTTCTGTGAGCCGTCAGATAGCCTGGCAACGCGTTAGGCCCGAATCCCACGTGCGAACCAACTCGCGTCAGTGAGTTGTTTTGGTTTTTGATTTGTTTTTGATTTTTTCCTGTATCTTTCTGGCACTCCACTGTCAACTGCTGTGAGAGTCATTTCGACCAGGGGTTTTGGGAGTTGATCTCCCCATGTCTTCTGCTGTGGTGAAGCAGCAGGTTGTCGTCATTGTTCGGCGGGCGTTGCAACGGCTGGAACACCGGTTCCAGGTTTTTCACATAACCTGTCTGAGGTGAGGGTGTGTGATGTTTCCTTGGTCGGCTGGTCGTTTGGACTTGCAGGAATGGTGGTGGAGGGAATGACAAAGGCTGTGAATGCATGTTTGTTTGAATTTGCTGTAGCTGTTCATGTTATTAAGAGATGCCGTGAATATGTGTTCTTATCATTGTGGTTGTGTTCATGAAGAAATATTAATGTTTATTATTTTGGGATAAATTAAATTAAATCGAGTCAAAGTTAAATGTTATTGTAACGGCAGGTTGGATGGGCGGGATGATAGGTTAGGTGTGACTAGCATCTTTCAGAGTCAGAACTGACACTTTGCCATTCTTAGGTTTTTATCTTCCATTGTGCCCGTTTGGATGATTCCACTCCTCTGCTGGTTGTGGCTGTGGGCTGGAGGGAGGTCTTCATGGTGCGGGACTGGCAGTGTTCTGTGGCAGCGGCGCAACCGCGTCGACGATAACAGCGACGACGACGACAACAGCGTCGGCTGGAAGGACTTTGGCGCTGTGTTGAGTTAAGTGCTGTCCCCCAACTTACTATCTCCCTTCTCCCATCCATTCCTGACCGCTGGTGTATTCTGGACTGCGGCGGCAGAGGCTGAACACAGCAGACTGTAATTTTTGTGTGTTTGTAAACGCGTGAGAGGGGTAGTTGTGTCAGTATTGTTTTGTTATTGAATTTTGTGTTCAAAAATACCAATTATTATTATTATTATTATTATTATTATTTTATAATCAATGTTATCATTTCAAGTGGGATCTGGTTGTTCCGACTGGTGCGGAGGGCTGACAGATTCATTGTTGAGATTTTGTTGTCGTTCGTCTGTCTGTCGGTCAATCTGTCAGCCGTAGCGTGACAGAAACTGAAACCTGTTTGTGTGAGGATATTGTTTCAGTTGACAGCACCTTGAAACTGAAACCCGTTTGTGTGAGGACATTGTGTCAGTTGACAGCACCTTGAAACTGAAACCTGTTTGTGTGAGAACATTGTGTCAGTTGACAGCACCTTGAAACTGAAACCCATTTGTGTGAGAACTTGTGTCAGTTGACAGCACCTTGAAACTGAAACCTGTTTGTGTGAGGACATTGTGTCAGTTGACAGCACCTTGAAACTGAAACCTGTTTGTATGACAACATTGTGTCAGTTGACAGCACCTTGAAACTGAAACCCGTTTGTGTGAGAACATTGTGTCAGTTGACAGCACCTTGAAACTGAAACCTGTTTGTGTGAGGACATTGTTTCAGTTGACAGCACCTTGAAACTGAAAACCGTTTGTGTGAGGACATTGTGTCAGTTGACAACACCTTGAAACTGAAACCTGTTTGTGTGAGGACATTGTTTCAGTTGACAACACCTTGAAACTGAAACCCGTTTGTGTGAGGACATTGTGTCAGTTGACAGCACCTTGAAACTGAAACCTGTTTGTGTGAGGACATTGTTTCAGTTGACAGCACCTTGAAACTGAAACCTGTTTGTGTGAGGACATTGTGTCAGTTGACAGCACCTTGAAACTGAAACCTGTTTGTGTGAAGACATTGTCAGTTGACAGCACCTTGAAACTGAAACCCGTTTGTGTGAGGACATTGTGTCAGTTGACAGCAGCTTGAAACTGAAACCTGTTTGTGTGAGGACATTGTTTCAGTTGACAGCACCTTGAAACTGAAACCTGTTTGTGTGAAGACATTGTCAGTTGACAACACCTTGAAACTGAAACCTGTTTGTGTGAAGACATTGTGTCAGTTGACAGCACCTTGAAACTGAAACCCGTTTGTGTGAGGACATTGTGTCAGTTGACAGCAGCTTGAAACTGAAACCTGTTTGTGTGAGGACATTGTTTCAGTTGACAGTACCTGAAACCCGTTTGTGTGAGGACATTGTGCAGTTGACAGCACCTTGAAACTGAAACCTGTTTGTGTGAGGACATTGTTTCAGTTGACAGCACCTTGAAACTGAAACCCGTTTGTGTGAGGACATTGTGTCAGTTGACAGCACCTTGAAACTGAAACCTGTTTGTGTGAGGACATTGTGTCAGTTGACAGCACCTTGAAACTGAAACCTGTTTGTGTGAGGACATTGTTTCAGTTGACAGCACCTTGAAACTGAAACCTGTTTGTGTGAGGACATTGTTTCAGTTGACAGTACCTGAAACCCGTTTGTGTGAGGACATTGTGTCAGTTGACAGCACCTTGAAACTGAAACCTGTTTGTGTGTTATTGCTGTTGGAAAGAGGAAAGTGCAGAATGGTCTTGACTCTCATCTGCCAATACAGTGTCCGTCAGGGTCCAGGTTCGATTTCCTGCTCTATCCCTTTCTCCCACGTTAGACTGGAAAATCAAACTGAGCGTGTAGTCTTTGGGATGAGACGATAAGCCGAGGTCCTGTGTGCATCGTCAGATCAATGGTCAGCGTCACATAAATGGACACAATGGTCAGCGTCAGACACACTGACGGTAGACTCTTAAGTTCCTTACCATCGACTTGGTTTTGTGCGGTTTTTTTAAGCGGATATGGCGTAGCGTATATGGATCCGCCCCACACGCTATTGCACCTGCTTGAAACTGAAAGGAGAACGTTGAAACACTGACACTCACAGTGCACCACCTGCACAACACTGACACTCGACACTGACACTCACATTGCACCACCTGCACAACACCGACGCGCGCAGCGCACCGCCCGGCACAACAGCGACGCGCGCGGCACAACAGCGACGCGCCCGGCACAACAGCCGCGCCGCCCGGCACAACAGCGCGCCGCCCGGCAAAACAGCGGCGCCGCGCGGCACAACAGCGCGCCGCCCGGCACAACAGCGACGCGCGCGGCACAAGAGCGACGCGCCCGGCACAACAGCGCGCCGCCCGGCACAACAGCGACGCGCGCGGCACAACAGCGCGCCGCCCGGCACAACAGCGCGCCGCCCGGCACAACAGCGCGCCGCCCGGCACAACAGCGCGCCGCCCGGCACAACAGCGACGCGCGCGGCACAACAGCGACGCGCGCGGCACAACAGCGACGCGCGCGGCACAACAGCGAGCCGCGCGGCACAACAGCGCGCCGCGCGGCACAACAGCGCGCCGCCCGGCACAACAGCGACGCGCGCGGCACAACAGCGACGCGCGCGGCACAACAGCGACGCGCGCGGCACAACAGCGCGCCGCGCGGCACAACAGCGCGCCGCGCGGCACAACAGCGCGCCGCCCGGCACAACAGCGCGCCGCGCGGCACAACAGCGCGCCGCGCGGCACAACAGCGGCGCCGCGCCGCGCGGCACAACAGCGGCGCCGCGCCGCCCGGCACAACAGCGGCGCCGCGCCGCCCGGCACAACAGCGGCGCCGCGCCGCCCGGCACAACAGCGGCGCCGCGCCGCCCGGCACAACAGCGGCGCCGCGCCGCCCAGCACAACAGCCGCGCCGCGCGGCACAACAGCGGCGCCGCGCCGCCCGGCATAACAGCCGCGCCGCGCCGGTCGCCGCGCCGCCCCGGCACAACAGCGCGCCGCCCCGGCACAACAGCGACGCGCGCGGCACAACAGCGCGCCGCCCGGCACAAAAGCGACGCGCGCGGCACAACAGCGACGCGCGTGGCACAACAGCGCGCCGCCCGGCCCAACAGCGACGCGCGCGGCCCAACAGCGACGCGCGCGGCACAACAGCGCGCCGCCCGGCGCCGCGCGGCACAACAGCGGCGCCGCGCCGCCCGGCATAACAGCCGCGCCGCGCCGGGCGCCGCGCCGCCCCGGCACAACAGCGCGCCGCCCCGGCACAAAAGCTACGCACGCGGCACAACAGCGCGCCGCCCGGCACAAAAGCCGCGCCGCCCGGCACAACAGCGCGACGCACAACAGCGCCGTTCAACAGCCGCGCCGCCCGGCACAACAGCCGCCCCGCCCGGCACACCAGCCGCGCCGCGACGCGCCCGGCACAACAGCCGCGCCGCTCGGCACAACAAGCGGCGCGCGTGGCACAACAGCGACGCGCAACAGCCGCGCCGCCCGGCACAACAGCGGCGCCGCGCCGCACAACCGACGCGCCGGCACAACAGCGGCGCCGCGCCGCCCGGCATAACACCGCCGCGCCGCCCAGCACAACAGCCGCCCCGCCCGGCACACCAGCCGCGCCGCGACGCGCCCGGCACAACAGCCGCGCCGCCCGGCACAACAGCGGCGCGCGCCGCGCAACAGCCGCGCCGCCCGGCACAACCGCCGCGCCGCCCGGCACAACAGCGGCGCCGCGCCGGGCGCCGCGCCGCACAACCGACGCGCCGCCCGGCACAACAGCGCCGTCGCGCCCACTAGCGCCGCCGCCCCGCGCCCCGCCCGGCGCGGCGCGGCGTCGCTGGGGGTTGGGGCGGGGCGCGGCGTCGCTGGTGTGCCCCCCAGCGCCGCGCCCCGCCCACCAGCGACGCCGCGCCCCCCAGCACAACAGCCGCGCCGCCCGGCACAACAGCGCCGCCGCCCCGCGCCCCGCCCGGCACACCAGCGACGCCGCGCCCCAACCCTCAGCGACGCCGCGCGGCACAACAGCCCCGGCATGATAGCGGCGCGGCGCGGCGCCCGGCCCAACACCGGCGCCTCGCCGCCCCGCCCGCCGCCCCGCCCGGAGCGACGCCGCGCCGCGCCCGGCACACCAGCGACGCCGCGCCGCCGCGCCGCGGCTCTGCGCCCTCCAGCGCCGCCGCCCCGCGCCCCGCCCACCAGCCGCGCCCCGCCCCGCCCCGCCCCGCCCCACCCCCTAGCGACGCCGCGCCCCGCCCCCCAGCGACGCCGCGCCCCGCCCCGTCCCCCAGCGACGCCGCGCCGCCCGGCCCAACAGCGACGCGCACCGCGCCCCGCCTCGCCCGGCGCAACAGCGACGCGCGCCGCGCCCCGCTACGCCCGGCCCAACAGCGACACGCGCCGCGCCCCGCCCTGCACAACACCGACGCGCGCAGCGCCCCGCCCGGCACAACACCGACGCGCGCCGCGCCCCGCCCCGCCCTGCACAACACCGACGTGCGTAGCGCCCCGCCCCGCCCGGCACAACACCGACGCGCGCAGCGCCCCGCCCCGCCCGGCACAACACCGGCGCGCGCAGCGCCCCGCCCCGCCCTGCACAACACCGACGCGCGCAGCGCCCCGCCCCGCCCGGCACAACACCGACGCGCGCCCCGCCCCGCCCCGCACAACACCGACGCGCGCAGCGCCCCGCCCCGCCCGGCACAACACCAACGGACGTCAAGGTCGGCGCACGTTCTGTTGATGGCATTCTGCAGATGTCGCACATTTTTTATTTTTGAATTAAAAAAAAAAAAAAAAAAAAAAAAAAAAAAATTGCTGCTTTCATTTATCAGATGATCAATTTAACTACTGACCTATTTATATACTTTTGAAATTTATTTTATTTTCCTCTCTGGGTCTTTCTCTTTTACATGCCATGAATTCATGCAGTAGCCGGAAGTCTGGAAAGAAACAACGTGCGGTGTTTTCGGCACTTCGCTCGTTCCTTTAAGGCCGGACTAAGCGCGTTGGGCTACGCTGCTGGTGAGGCATCTGTTGAGCGGGTATGGTGTAGCGTGTATGGGTTTTTACGAACACAGTGACGCCTCCTTGAGAAACCGAACTGATCTGACCTGCAGATGCTGGGCCTACGTAAGGGCGAACTGCGATCTTGGTCTCCAAGTTCCTGTTGACAGAGCTATAACCACCTTCCGAACAGTTGTTGTTTGCTGTGCTTACCTGGATATACGTTATTCGTAACGCTTACTGTGCAGCATGTTATATCATGGATGTGGGGGCTAAAGGGAGAAGGAATGCGGGTGGGGTGGGGTGGGGTGGGGTAGAGGAACATACTTTGCATTCATTATGACTGTTTTGAATGGTTTGATGTGTAAAAAATATTGATGATAATAATCATAACCAGAATCATATCATTAACAATGATAATTATATCGATATGATTATTTGCTGTGACATTGTATTGTATGATTATACTGCTTTTATATTTGATTAACGACACGTTTAAAAAAAAAAAAATCAAACTTGTATTGATACCTTTTTGTTCATTTTTTTGCTGAGGTTATGGGTATTTTCACTGTTATTTTGCGACGAACAAAGCTGATCCAGAGAGAGGGAGAGAGACAGAGAGAGAGAGAGAGACAGAGAGGTGTAGATTCATTGTTTGCTGGACATATCCACAGTTTTCTGAAAATGTTGACGCGCAATATACATAACTGTACACACTGTTCAAATCTACTGTTCTTGGAATCCAACTTCTGTCTGTCTGTCTGTCTCTCTCTCCTTTCAATCACCATTGTATTTCGTGTTTGTAAACAGCAACCCCTGCCCCTACGAATCATAACATTGATCCATGCCTTACCTGGAAAGTAACAGTCCGTCGTGTTCTGGCGATGCTCGTTCATTGATTGAACGTCTTTTCAACTGAGTGATCCTGGACGTGTCTGGATGTGCTGACTGCCAAGCCATGTGTTTTTGAAGACACTTCAATTCAAACGTCCATGATCTGTGTCACATGAAATTAGCTTTTGTTTATATCGTGCACGTGTTTGTATTTTATGCAAGATATACGAGATTATACGTATCTATATAAAAATGAAAACAATATACATATATATATATATATTTTTTTTTTTAAATAAAAAAAAGTGCTTTATTACTTTAGCACTGTGTGTGTGTGTGTGTGTGTGTGTGTGTGTGTGTGTGTGACAATGACATCATCAACTCCAGTAATAAAGAATAGTGAATGATTCATGTAGTCATCGAAACAAATTCAGAAAACGCACAGAGAGTAAATTCCTTTACAGAGATGCCTCAAATAAAAGAACATGAAAAAATGAATAACTAGAAAAATCATTTCAAAATCAAACACACACCAGCACGCACACACAGAGACTCGAACGCACACACAGAGACACAAACACATCTATCTATCAATCTACCGGTCTACCAATCTATCTATATCTATCTATCTATGTGTCAGGTTTCTGACTGAAGGTTTGTTAAAAACCAAGTAATCCACAAGTGTGTGTTCGCATGCACGTCATAGTGTCTTTCGGTCAAGAAACATCCAGTTAAAGCAAACGGCATCTATTTAAGACAAAAGACATCTCGTATCAATATCAGTATCAGTAGCTCAAGGAGGCGTCACTGCGTTCGGACAAATCCATATACGCTACACTACATCTGCCAAGCAGATGCCTGACCTGCAGCGGAACCCAACGCGCTTAGTCAGGCCTTGAGAAAAAAAAAGTAAATGAATATTAAAATTTAAAAAAAAAGAATAAACAAAAAAAGAGAGAAAAAAATAAACAAATAAAAGACTAATTATGATAAATACACAAATGAGCAAATAAATGCAAAAACACGTGCGCGCACACACACACACACACACACACACACACACATGCATTACAGTTATGCAACAAACATGCAGTTTCATATAAATTATGTGAAAGCACAAATAAATACACATAAACGTACACGAGCCCCGACACACACACACACACACACCATCTCCCAAATTACCCTGCACCCCCCCTCCTCCACACACTCATTTCTAGACAACGTTTCGCGCAGCTTCCACGGCACGCACACACACGCACACACACACACACACACACACACGCACGCACGCACACACACTCACACATACACACAAACACGCGCGCGAGCGAGCACGCACACACACACACTCACTCATACAAGCATACACACATACGCCCATACCCCCCACACCCTAAACACACACACACACACACATATGCAAATATATATATGCACAGACGGGCGCAATAGCCGAGTGGTTAAAGCGTTGGACTGTCAATCTGAGGGTCCCGGGTTCGAATCACGGTGACGGCGCCTGGTGGGTAAAGGGTGGAAATTTTTACGATCTCCCAGGTCAACATATGTGCAGGCCTGCTAGTGCCTGAACCCCCTTCGTGTGAATATGCAAGCAGAAGATCAAATACGCACGTTAAAGATCCTGTAATCCATGTCAGCGTTCGGTGGGTTATGGAAACAAGAACATACCCAGCATGCACACCCCCGAAAACGGAGTATGGCTGCCTACATGGCGGGGTAAAAACGGTCATACACGTAAAAGCCCACTCGTGTGCATACGAGTGAACGCAGGAGAGAGATATATGCACAACCGCACTTTCCAATATTTTGTTGCTCCCACAATACCGACAAAACATCTAGTTAAAACAAAACAGCTACTTAAGACACGATACTTAAGACACGAGACAAAAAGACATCCATTTCAGACAAAAGGCTATCAACTTCAGGGCTCAACTTCTGGAGACGTTTTCCCTTGCAACACCCGTGGGAAGTGCTGCGCATCCAGAATCGGTCTCTTCTCCCATATGAGGACACACACCGACATAAACCTGCCTGCCTACTCATCCGTCGGACCGACGGGAGACTCCATCTCCACTAAGTTAAGACAAAATGCATTTTGTCAAGACAATCGCCCTTCACTAAGTTAAGACAAAAGGCATCCAGCTAAGACAAAAGCCCTTCATTTAGTTAAGACAAAAGGCATCCAGTTGCGACAAAAGTCCTTCATTTAGTTAAGACAAAAGGCATCCAGTTGCGACAAAAGTCCTTTATTTAGTTAAGACAAAAGGCATCCAGCTAAGACAAAAGTCCTTCATTTAGTTAAGACAAAAGGCATCCAGTTGCGACAAAAGTCCTTCATTTAGTTAAGACAAAAGGCATCCAGTTGCGACAAAAGTCCTTCATTTAGTTAAGACAAAAGGCATCCAGTTAAGACAAGAGCCCTTCACTAAGTTAAGACAAAAGGCATCCAGTTGACACAAAAGCCCTTCACTTAGTTAAGACAAAAGGCATCCAGCTGCGACAAAAGCCCTTCACTTAGTTAGGACAAAAGGCATCCAGTTGAGACAAAAGCCCTTCACTTAGTTAAGACAAAAGGCATCCAGTCAAGACAAAAGCCCTCCACTTAGTTAAGACAAAAGGCATCCAGTTGACACAAAAGCCCTTCACTTAGTTGAGACAAAAGGCATCCAGTTGAGACAAAAGCCCTTCACTTAGGTAAGGCAAAAGGCATCCAGCCAAGACAAAAGCCCTTCACTAAGTTAAGACGAAAGACATCCAGTTAAGAAAAGAGCCTTCTACTAAGTTAAGACAAAAGGCATCCAGCCAAGACAAAAGCCCTTCACTTAGTTAAGACAAAAGGCATCCAATCAAGACAAAAGCCTTTCACTTAGTTAAGACAAAAGGCATCCAGTTAAGACAAAAGCCTTTCACTTAGTTAAGACAAAAGGCATCCAGTCAAGACAAAAGCCCTTCACTTAGTTAAGACAAAAGGCATCCAGTTGAGACAAAATCCCTTCACTTAGTTAAGACAAAAGGCATGCAGTTAACACAAGAGCCCTTCACTAAGTTAAGACAAAAGGCATCCAGCTGAGACAAAAGCCCTTCACTAAGTTAAGACAAAAGGCATCCAGTCAATACAATAGCCTTCTATTAAATAATAGCCTTCTACTAAGTTAAAACAAAAGGCATCCAGCCAAGACAAAAGCCCTTCACTAAGTTAAGACAAAAGGCATCCAGTTAAGACAAGAGCCCTTCACAAAGTTAAGACAAAAGCCCTCCACTGCGTTAACCCTTATATGCCAAGCGTCGTCATATGGGGACACTATCACTTTCACCGTTTCATTCCACTAAGTCTACATGCAGAGTTTGGATGAGTGAATGTGTGATAGATGGTAATTACGTTTATTTGATAAAAGCCACCAAAGGCATATCCGTTACTGAATTTTGTTTCAAGATGAAACATAGACTCACTTTGTTTACACAAGTGAGTCAAAAATACTCAAACATTTTTTTTTTTTAAATAGGCAATCAGTCTTCACTTCTGACATTATTTCCATCATCAATAACTATAATTATAACCCCCCAAGATAAAATTCAGGCATATATATATATATATATATATATATATATTTTTTTTTTTAATAACGGGTTAAGACAAAAGCCCTGCAATATGTTCAGACAAAAGACATCCAGTTAAGACAAGCCCTCCACTAAGTTAAGACAATACCCTCCCTCCACTTAGTTAAGACAACACCCTCCTCTTAGCTACGACAAAAAGCCCCAGCTAAGTTAAGACAAATGCTCCCCCGTCTTGATTAAGACAAAAGGCATCCACTGAGTTCAAACAAATCTAGTTAGAGTGAGGCGTCCAGTCATCCAGACTGAGCGGTGAAGAGTGTTGGGACAACTGACCATCTGACCAATGGCCTAGAGAGCCGTGAAGCCACAACAACTGACCATCTGACCACAGGCCTTGAGACGTGAAGCCACAACAACTGACCATCTGACCACAGGCCTTGAGACGTGAAGCCACAACAACTGACCACAGGCCTTGAGACGTGAAGCCACAACAACTGACCATCTGACCACAGGCCTTGAGACGTGAAGCCACAACAACTGACCATCTGACCACAGGCCTTGAGACGTGAAACCACAACTGACCATCTGACCACAGGCCTTGAGACGTGAAACCACAACTGACCATCTGACCGCAGGCCTTGAGACGTGAAGCCACAACAACTGACCATCTGACCACAGGCCTTGAGACGTGAAACCACAACTGACCATCTGACCACAGGCCTTGAGACGTGAAGCCACAGCAACTGACCATCTGACCACAGGCCTTGAGACGTGAAACCACAACAACTGACCACAGGCCTTGAGACGTGAAGCCACAACAACTGACCATCTGACCACAGGCCTTGAGACGTGAAGCCACAGCAACTGACAATCTGACCACAGGCCTTGAGACGTGAAGCCACAGCAACTGACCATCTGACCACAGGCCTTGAGACGTGAAACCACAACTGACCATCTGACCGCAGGCCTTGAGACGTTAAGCCACAGCAACTCACCATCTGACCACAGGCCTTGGGACGTGAAGCCACAAGAACTGACCATCTGACCACAGGCCTTGGGACGTGAAGCCACAACAACTGACCACAGGCCTTGAGACGTGAAGCCACAACAACTGACCATCTGACCACAGGCCTTGAGACGTGAAGCCACAACAACTGACCATCTGACCACAGGCCTTGAGACGTGAAGCCACAACAACTGACCATCTGACCACAGGCCTTGAGACGTGAAGCCACAACAACTGACCATCTGACCACAGGCCTTGAGACGTGAAGCCACAACAACTGACCATCTGACCACAGGCCTTGGGACGTGAAGCCTCAACAACTGACCATCTGACCACAGGCCTTGAGACGTGAAACCACAACTGACCATCTGACCACAGGCCTTGAGACGTGAAGCCACAACAACTCACCATCTGCCCACAGGCCTTGGGACGTGAAACCACAACAACTGACCATCTGACCACAGGCCTTGGGACGTGAAACCACAACAACTGACCATCTGACCACAGGCCTTGAGACGTGAAGCCACAACAACTGACCATCTGACCGCAGGCCTTGAGACGTGAAGCCACAACAACTGACCATCTGACCACAGGCCTTGGGACGTGAAGCCACAACAACTGACCATCTGACCACAGGCCTAGAGACGTGAAGCCACAGCAACTGACCATCTGACCACAGGCCTTGAGATGTGAAGCCACAACAACTGACCATCTGACCACAGGCCTTGAGACGTGAAGCCACAACAACTGACCACAGGCCATGAGACGTGAAACCACAACTGACCATCTGACCACAGGCCTTGAGACGTGAAACCACAACTGACCATCTGACCACAGGCCTTGAGACGTGAAGCCACAACAACTGACCATCTGACCACATGCCTAGAGACGTGAAGCTACAACAACTGACCACAGGCCTTGAGACGTGAAGCCACAACAACTGACCATCTGACCACAGGCCTTGAGACGTGAAGCCACAACAACTGACCATCTGACCACAGGCCTTGAGACGTGAGGCCACAACTGACCATCTGACCGCAGGCCTTGAGACGTGAAGCCACAGCAACTGACCATCTGACCACAGGCCTTGAGACGTGAAACCACAACAACTGACCATCTGACCACAGGCCTTGAGACGTGAAGCCACAACAACTGACCATCTGACCACAGGCCTTGAGACGTGAAACCACAACTGACCATCTGACCACAGGCCTTGAGACGTGAAGCCACAACAACTGACCATCTGACCACAGGCCTTGAGACGTGAAACCACAACTGACCATCTGACCACAGGCCTTGAGACGTGAAGCCACAGCAACTGACCATCTGACCACAGGCCTTGAGACGTGAAACCACAACTGACCATCTGACCACAGGCCTTGAGACGTGAAGCCACAGCAACTGACCATCTGACCACAGGCCTTGAGACGTGAAGCCACAGCAACTGACCACAGGCCTTGAGACGTGAAACCACAACAACTGACCATCTGACCACAGGCCTTGAGACGTGAAGTCACAACAACTGACCATCTGACCACAGGCCTTGAGACGTGAAGCCACAACAACTGACCATCTGACCACAGGCCTTGAGACGTGAAGTCACAACAACTGACCACAGGCCTTGGGACGTGAAGCCACAACATCTGACCAACTGACCACAGGCCTTGGGACGTGAAGCCACAACAACTGACCATCTGACCACAGGCCTTGAGACGTGAAGCCACAACAACTGACCATCTGACCACAGGCCTTGAGACGTGAAACCACAACTGACCATCTGACCACAGGCCTTGAGACGTGAAGCCACAAGAACTGACCATCTGACCACAGGCCTTGAGACGTGAAGCCTCAACAACTGACCATCTGACCACAGGCCTTGAGACGTGAAGCCTCAACAACTGACCATCTGACCACAGGCCAGTCGTTGTCATACCCTGATGACTCATCGATCTGACCACGCTTCACAGGGTCCGACAACCTCGACTGCCCACACACGCTGAGAGGGGTCGGCTACAACCAGAGAGAGAGAGAGAGAGAGAGAGAGAGAGAGAGAGAGAGAGAGAGGGGGGGTGGGGGGGGGGGCGGGGAGGGGGGCGGGGGCGGGGGGAGGGGGAGTGGGACAGGGGGTGGTGGTGGCGATCAGTGAGACAGAACAGCTCGTGTGCCGGGCCGCCGACTGTTGCTTTGGCTTGTCGTGTGAGGGAGGGAGTGACGGCAGTGCGTGTGAGCGAGCGAGTCTCACGTGCTGTGCACAGCGCGCCAGCCAGCCCAGCCTGCACCCACCCCACCCCCCTCTCTCTCTCTCTCTCTATCTCTCCGGCCAGTTGGGACGGCGACAGATTGTGTTAAGTGGGAAGAGATTCGTTTGCTCATTAGTGTACTGCAGGGGGAATTGTGTTCCCCAAACCTCCATTTTTTTGTTCATTGATGTTGATCGGGCCTCCTCCCTCCTGCTGGCGGTTGGTGACGTATGGATCACGTGGGGTGCTGTGCTGAGGAATAAGTCCTTCAACAAAAGTGAACATGGACATGTAATCAACATTTACTACAATATCTTACTGATGTTATATGTTATTGTATCTAAAACAAAGACCTGGTCATGTGGTAAGCACAACGATAGTTTCGGATTGATGGATCTACTCGAGAAATATTCAGTGTGTGCAAAAAGAATGTGAAGACTTTTTTTGGTTGTTGTTCGGTTAAGTGGAACAGCTGTCGTTCAAGGCCAACTCTGAAAAAAAAAGTCAATTTAATGCGGTTCTGTGGCTGTGTGGTATTTGTTGTTGGGGTGCTCAGTGGTCTGCTGGTTCTGTAAGCTACCAAGGCAGATTTGTTTGTTTTTTTTCTTTTTCGTTCACTGCATGTGGTGCATGTTGACCACAGAAACCTCTTGTCAAGCAACGCTCAACTTGCCCCGACTTCCCTCCTGTACTGGAGTCCTTTTTCTTTTGCTGTAAATGCGGGAACCTATAACCACCACTTTGTGAAGTTTACTGTGTTATTGGTTAAAAAAAAAATATATATATATATAAACCAAAAACAAAACCCAAACAACAACAACAAAAACCAAAGCAATACTGTATCACTACACTTACATCAAGATATAAATTCTGTAACATTTGGAATGAATGCCAATAAAGTTCAAGTGGAAGCATCTCCATTTTAGCACGTCTTTGTAACGCGGTCATAGAGAATAGAGAAATGCGTGAAAGCAAATGTTCAGTAAAAATCTGAAGCAACAGAAAAATGTTGAGAGTTGTTGGCCAGTGATGTGGGTATGATCCCGAGATTTAGATGATTCCTTCATTCACATATTTCATGACCAGTGGTTTGGGGAACCGAAGCAAGATTTACAGTTGTATCAGAACCGTGTTTGTTTGAACGAAAACTGAAGACATTGTGAACACACGATTCTTTGATATACACTTTCCTGAACCTGGTTTACGATTCGGCAAAAAATACAAGAGTGAAAAAAAAAAGGAATATGCCTTGTGATGCAGTATCTGTTTATAGTTCATGTATGATGTTAATGGGTCGGTAACTAACATCACCCAACGTGTTTTGTCAGTGAAACGTTGAGCAGAAAAAACAACAACCCAACAACAACAGGTAACTGCAGTTTTTGCAACAAGTTTTTAAGAATGAGTGATGTCGGTTTTGGTGCTGGCAGTGCTGACGAGTAAAACAATCAGTTCATAGGAGAGAGGATCCAAACTACAACGGGGACCTTTTCAATGCTCCTTTCAGCCAGACTGATTTTCTGCTGTCCTTGAAGCAGTGGTCTGGAACGCATGGGTACCTTTTAGAAGCATTTTTTTTTTCATCTTCTTCTAATGATCTGCAGCACTGTGTCTTGAACGTAAGTGCTGAAATTAAAGAAACTGATTTGAACCAACGATAGAAAAAAGCACAACATATATATGATAAACACTAATAACAACAGCAAAATAAATAGATAAATACATTCATAATAATTTTTTTTTTTCAAAGGACAAAAGAGCAACCAACCTGCAAGCGAAAGAAAAAAGTTCTTGAACAACCTCTTGTGTGTTTGGACGTGATTTGGAAACAGCCTTGCCGGTATCTTCTACAGCATTTGAGAAGATTCGTTTGACCATACTGTGGAATGACACAGCGACTGGTTGAGAGAATTCCAGACCTCCAGGATTGAGCTACTGTTTGCAACGTGCGTTGTTTGTTGTCCAGCGTTGTTTCCCTTCCATCACCGCTTGAACGAGTTGGTCTCCTTCTGACGTCACCCACGGTTTTAGTTCGGTTCAGCATGGCTAAAGTGTACGTCGTTCTGCTGATTTTGTGCTTCCAGACAAGTAAGTGGTTTGAGGGGCTTGTGTGTGTGTGTGTGTGTGTGTGTGTGTGTGTGTGTGTGTGTGTGTCGTTGTCATGTCTGTATCGTTGTTATTTTACTCTGCCGTTGCTGTAGACGGCTTCATTGTGATGAAGATGTGCACATGAAAAACAAAACAAAACAAAACAAAACTAAACTAAACAAACAAACAAAAAACACATTCTTATGCGCTTCCTTTTCCATTGATTTTTTTTTCCTCTCTCTCCCTGTCAACTCTTCTTCTTTCTAGATCTTCTTGCTTCTATTTTTCTTTTTTTATTCTTTCTTTCTTTCTTTCTTTCTTGTGTGTGTGTGTGTGTGTGTGTGTGTGTGTGTGTGTGTGTGTGTGTGTGTGTGTGTGTGTGTTGTTGTTGTTGTTGTTGTTGTTGTTTTGGTGTGTGTGTTCTTGTTCTTCTTGTACTTTTTTGTCTTCCTCCTGTTGTTGTTGTTGTTGTTGTTGTTGTTGTTGTTGTTGTTGTTGTTGTTGTTGTTGTTGTTGTTCTTCTTCTTCTTCTTCTGATTCTTCTTCTAATTCTTCTCCTTCTTCTTCTTCTTCTTCTAATTCTTCTCCTTCTTCTTCTTCTAATTCTTCTTCTTCTTCTTCTTCTTCTAATTCTTCTCCTTCTTCTTCTTCTTCTAATTCTTCTCCTTCTTCTTCTTCTAATTCTTCTCCTTCTTCTTCTTCTAATTCTTCTCCTTCTTCTTCTTCTTCTTCTTCTAATTCTTCTCCTTCTTCTTCTTCTTCTTCTTCTTCTTCTTCTTCTCCTTCTCCTTCTTCTGCTTCTACCACCACAACGGCTGTTCCTTCCTCTCATCATTATGTTTGTGTAATTGTCATTGTTGATGCTCTTTGTCGTCTTTCTTCATTTCCTTTCTGTCTGTTCATCCCGCTCTCTCCTTTCTTCCTTCCTTCCTTCCTTCCTTGTTTATTAGTCGTTTCCTTCATCATCACTTTCTTCTTCTTCTTCTTCTTCTTCTTCAAATGCAAATGCTTGCTTGTACTCAGTCCACTAGCTGCCATGCCTTGATGAATGAAAAATTGAATGTATGTGTATGTGTGAACAGTAAGTGCGTGTGTGTGTGTGTGTTTGTGTGTGTTTGAGTGTGTGGGCGTGAATGCGTACATAGGTCTTTGTTTGTTTGTTTTATAATTGTGTGTGTGTGTGTGTGTGTGTGTGTGTGTGTGTGTGTGTGTGTGTGTGTGTGTGTAAGTACGTACGTACGTACATGTAATGTACCAACTGTTCCAGTTTTCATCGCTTTGTTACCTGCAATAGACTATTTCAGTTACTATTCTTATTCGTCGTTCTTATTATTTTTTAAAATTTTATTTCAATTTATTTATTTATTTTTATGTTTTGTGTCGTTAAATGGACAGAATTGTAAAAAGGCCTTTATTGTGCCTAATTCTTTACCCATTAAAGATTCAATCATTCAATCAATCGATCAGTCTTCTTCTTCTTCTTTCTCTAGACTATGTGACCCCCTTCCGCTCATTCTATTTCTTTGTACCCCCCCCCCCACCCCCCCGCCCCCCCGGCCCCCTGATCTGTCCATGGTTTCATCATTCATTGGTATTCTTCCTGAAATAGTTCCACACGGATTTAATGCAGTTTTTTTCCCCCTTCTTTTTCTACCTGTCTGTCTCCCTGTTTATATTTCCGTCCTGTTGTTTATTACATTCCGATCTCGATTCCAGTTTCAGTAATCGACTTGTGACTGGCTTTGATAATATAGTGATTTTATGATATATAATATGATAAGTTATGATGTGATATGATGTAACATAGTTTTATTTGATGTAACATACCATAGCATCACACAATATCGTATCATATATCATATAAGAGTATGATTCGATGCAATCGATACAATGCGATGAAATACAATATACTGTAATGTAATATAACAGCAATATCCTATCACATCATAATTTTCATATCCTATCATACCATAATTATCATATCATTTCACATATTGATATGATAAAATGCAAAACCCAGACAGCATGAATTATCATCGCCATCACTATCATCGCCACACCAACCTTTGTTTCTTGTTCATCTTCATCCCCGTGATTCCAGTGGTGCCATTGGTGGTGACCACTACAAACAGGCATTGGATTAAAACGTTTAACGACCGGATGCTTGAAACAGAATCATGACTTCAGAGTTCATCACTTAGGATTCTGTCTCAAACAGCAAGTGCTTGAGTAATGGCGATAATGATGATGATGAAAATAACAACACTCAGATAAACAACAATAATAACAGGACAGTAATCAAAGATGTTAAGAAGGAGAGAAAAAAAACAAAACAATCACAACCATGCTAAACATAATGCCACTGCCACAGCTACTACAGCTGCTACTACTATTACTGCTGCTATTGCTGCTCATCATCATCGTTCTACTATTACTACTGCTACTGTGCTGCTGCTACTGCTACTGCTATTGCTTCTTCTGCTGTTGTAATAGTTTCCGCTGTTATCATGCCATCGTTCCATCATGATGTATATGGTAGCAATGGTCAGCAGTGGTAAAAGAAGTAAAGGTAAGTGGTAGCAGCAGCAGTAGCAGTAGCAGCAGTGGCGTTTAGTGGTAAGAATCAACTGCAACAGAAACAAGAGAAACCAGTGGTAGTAGTAGTGGTGGTGGTAGTAGTAGTAGTAGTGGTGGTCATGTGGCGGGAAATTATTGTTGAAATCAAATTACGGTGCTTAGAGCTTTGCCGACCACTAAGGCCATTTCAAGACTTTCACCACGTTAGAATTTACTTCAAACCAACGGTTAAAAAAAAAGTAAACTAACCACTGTTTCAATCTCTTCTTTGGTGCATATCTGTTATGCATGTGTGGGTGTATGTGTGAATGAGTGTCTTCATGTTTTACATTTCTCTTATTTATTTATTTATTTATTATTATTATTATTATTATTATTATTATTATTATTATTATTTAATATTATTATTATTACTACTACCTTTTTATATTATATTTATTTATTTATTTATTTATTTATTTATGTAAGCTTATCTATTATTTATTCACTTTTTTTTTCCTCAAGGCCTGACTAAGCGCGTTGGGTTACGCTGCTGGTCAGGCATCTGCTTGGCAGATGTGGTGTAGCGTATACGGATTTGTCCGAACGCCTCCTTGAGCTACTGAAACTGAAACTGTTTCAATCTCTTCACTCAGAAAGTTAAAAAAAAAAAATCTTCCAGAGTTTGAATGATTCAAATCGGATTGAAATGGTCACTTCTATTGAGAAGTGGATTTGCGGAGGGATACCACGAAACAAAAGTTACAGACCCCAACAGTCAAGGAGCACGTATTTCACAGTGAGAGGCTCGTCACAGGGAATACATCGAGGGGCCTCCCTCCGTTTCAGTTTCAGTTTCAGTAGCTCAAGGAGGCGTCACTGCGTTCGGACAAATCCATATACGCTACACCACATCTGCCAAGCAGATGCCTGACCAGCAGCGTAACCCAACGCGCTTAGTCAGGCCTTGAGAAAAAAAGAAAAAAGAAAAAAAAGGTGAATAAATAATAGATAAGCTTACATAAATAAATAAATAAATATGATATAAAAAAGTAGTAGTAATGATAATAATAATAATAAAATGATAATAATAATAAATAAATAAGACAACAATGATGATAAATAAACAAATAAATGTAAAACATAAAGACACACATTCACACATGCATAACAGATATGCACCAAACATGCAGTTTCACAGATATGAAAGCACAGTCAAATACATATAAACGTACATGAGCTCCAACACACACACACACACACACACACACACACACACATCCCGTTTTAACAAGTAAGAATGAGTGAGAAAAGTGTGCCCCCTTGCACAATCTGAACAACACAGACTCCTCCTAGCCATTCTTCACGGCCGGTGGGAAGCTGTCTGCAGCGAGAGATAAAAGTTGACCATTGTCATGTGGAGGGGGGGGTACCAGTGAACACTCCATGAGAGACGAACTGACAGACAGACAGACAGAGACACAGACAGCGATTGAGACAGACAGACAGACAGACTGACAGACAGACAGAGACACAGACAGCAATTGAAACAGACATACATACAGACAGACAGACTGACAGACAGACAGAGAGACAGAGACACAGACAGCGATTGAAACAGACATACAGACATACATACATACAGACAGACTGACAGACAGACAGAGAGACAGAGACACAGACAGCGATTGAAACAGACATACAGACATACATACATACATTCAGACTGACAGACAGACAGAGAGAGACAGAGACACAGACAGCGATTGAAACAGACATACTGACATACATACATACAGACAGACTGACAGACAGACAGAGAGAGACAGAGACACAGACAGCGATTGAAACAGACATACTGACATACATACATACAGACAGACTGACAGACAGACAGAGAGACAGAGACACAGACAGCGATTGAAACAGACATACTGACATACATACATACATACATACATACAGACAGACAGACAGACTGACATACATACATACATACAGACAGACAGACAGACAGACATACAGACAGACAGACTGACAGACAGACAGACAGATACAGGGACAGACAGAAAGAGTTGCATGTAAAGGATGCCAACCCGTGTTTTCAAATTCCATTGGTGTTGCCCAGGAAACGTGTTTGAGGGGCAGGGATAATGTTGACACTGCTTTCGCTATTGCAGCAAGCCGCTCTTGCAACATCTCTCCTTATCTGCTGTCCACAAAACAGAATTCAAAGGTGAGCACACACACACACACACACACACACGCACGCACACACACACACACGCACACACACACACACACACACGCGCACATACACACACACAAACACATACATATATATACACACACATACACACACACACACACACACACACATGCACGCACACACACACATACACACACACACACACAAGCGCACACACACACACGCGCACACACACACACACACACACACACACACACACACACACACACATGCACGAACACACACACACACACACACACACACACACACTCACACTCACACACAAGCGCTCGATTACTCCTATCCCTCTCATCTCTCGCTCCCAGATTGGCAGAGAGAGAGAGAGAGAGAGAGAGAGTGAGTGAGTGTGAGAGAGTGAGAGAGAGTGAGAGAGAGAGAGAGAGAGAGAGAGAGAGAGGGGGGGGGGGGGTTACCAATACCGTAGTTACTGGAACATTATGATAACATACACGGCTAGAGTTAGACTAGAACATTCCAAGCGATGAAATGATTTAAATTTAAAAAAAAAACACCAAAAAAGAAAAAAAAAACAGAAAAAAGAAAAAAGCACCAAAAAAAAAAAAAAAAAAAGAAAAAGAAAAAAAAAAGCACCAACAAAAGAAAAAAGAAAAAAAAAAGAAAAGAAAAAAGCACCCCCCCCCCCCCCCCCCAGCCCCCCAAACCCCCCAAAAAACGACACTTCCAGAGGACAAAATATTCTTCAATTCAAAAACAAGACACTGGATAAACAGCTTGCAGAATGAACGAGAGGCATCTTGAACTGACATCACATTTGCAAAAGAAAATGGCCTGAGTGCATGCAGTGCCTTATGTCAACCGTATGCACATTTCGTGTCGTAACAGTAGGTACATATCGAGCAGCGTCAATAAGTATTAACTTGTTTATTTGACTGTCTGTTCATCTATCAATCAATCAATCATCATCATAAGTCTATCAGTCAAACATGTCTAGAGCTTTCATGTAGCCATCCACACACACACACACTCTCTCTTCTCTCTCTCTCTCTCTCTCTAATTCCCCCTTTCTCTCCCTCTCTCTCTCTCTCTCTCTCTCTCTCTCTCTCACACACACACAAGCGCGCGCGCAGCCACAGAGAAAGATATCATTTTAACCTTCAAACAGACAAACAATCAGACATGC
>NC_134897.1:1701431-1706431 GCF_041734735.1 Babylonia areolata
TTCCCTTTGTTTCTCTCCCTTTTATTCCTCCTTTCTGCCTTTCTTCCCTTTGTTTCTCTCCCTTTTATTCCTCCTTTCTGTCTTTCTTCCCTTTTATTCCTCCTTTCTGTCTTTCTTCCCTTTGTTTCTCTCCCTTTTATTCCTCCTTTCTGCCTTTCTTCCCTTTGTTTCTCTCCCTATTATTTCTCCTTTCTGTCTTTCTTCCCTTTGTTTCTCTCCCTTTTATTCCTCCTTTCTGTCTTTCTTCCCTTTGTTTCTCTCCCTTTTATTCCTCCTTTCTGTCTTTCTTCCCTTTGTTTCTCTCCCTTTTATTCCTCCTTTCTGTCTTTCTTCCCTTTGTTTCTCTCCCTTTTATTCCTCCTTTCTGTCTTTCTTCCCTTTGTTTCTCTCCCTTTTATTCCTCCTTTCTGTCTTTCTTCCCTTTGTTTCTCTCCCTTTTATTCCTCCTTTCCCTTCCTCCTCTCAGTATGGTTTCTTTGTTCTTGGCCCGACTGGTTGGAATGAGTGCATTGGAAGAAAAATACCAGACGATAAAAAAAAAGTCCATAAATGAATACATCCATAGACAAATCAATAAACAGAATAAAATAAAATGTGTCAGACAAAAGTAAGAAGCAGAATAACTGATGCTTTGGCTGCCTCTTGAATGACATGAAGGATTTGGTTTTCTTTGTGTGCGTGTTTTGTTGTTCGTTTGTTTTTTTTTTTTTTTTCATTTTAGTGTAGTTTAGTTTAGTTTAGATTTATCATATTTATTCGTGTACATTTTTTCCCCGTATATTATGCATTTATTTTGTTCTTACTTTTGTTCAGTGTATCGATTTTATATTTATCTTATCTCATTCAAGTTTATTTCATTTTACGCAGTTTCTGTTTTCACCTCTCTCTCTCTCTCTTGATATGATCTATATATCTATCTATCTATCTCTCTATCTCCCCAAAATCTCTTCAAAGACACTTAGCCAAAGGGCCTTCCAGTATCAAGCACCTTCTATCTGGAATTCTCTTCCTCTGGATCTCCGTCAATTATCAACAGTCCTCTTTCAAAACAAACTTGAAAACCCACCAGTTCAAACTGAACTTTGGATGTGACGAATCTTAGACCATTACATGTTTATTTGACTGCATCCTCTCTTTTTAATCTCCCACTATTGAAACCATAATGCAATGTGCGTGCGTTAAGTAAAAATTCGTTTCGTTTCGTGTGTGTGTGTGTGTGTGTGTGTGTGTGTGTGTGTGTGTGTGTGTGTGATTATTCTCATCTGCAGTTTGTGGTGTTGTCTTGTGCACATATAAATATACATTTTTTTTTCGTGTGCTGTGGTATGTTATGCATTATGTATTTTCTCATGTGAGGTCGTTGGAACCCATCATGTAGGGAGTTTGCGCTATATAAATACTATATTATTATCATCACTGTTCTTATATCCTTATATCATCATTATCATTATTAACCACTGTTTTTTCGATTTTCTTTTTTGAATATACTTTCTTTTGTTAGGTTTTTTATTTTTCTATTTTTAATTAAAAAAATTTTTCTTCTTTTTTTTTTTTTTTTTTTAAGTCACTTTCCTGTATTGACATATTCATCTGTCTCTTAATTACGTGTTCATTAACTTTTTTTTTTCTTTTTCCAACTGACTGTCATCATTATCATTATTAACCACTGTTTTTTCGATTTTCTTTTTTGAATATACTTTCTTTTGTTAGGTTTTTATTTTTCTATTTTTATTTTTATTTTTATTTTTTTATTATTATTATTATTTTTTTTTTAAGTCACTTTCCTGTATTGACATATTCATCTGTCTCTTAATTACGTGTTCATTAACTTTTTTTTTTCTTTTTCCAACTGACTGTTCTCGTGCAACTTAAAAAGAAAGGATGGAGAAGAAAGAAGGAGAAAAAAAAAGAAGACAGAAAAAACAACAACAACAACAACAACAAAAATATATATATAGAAACAAAAAAAGCACATGGAAAATAAATCATCAACAGAATATTCTGATGCCCGGATACAGAAAGAAAAGTTCAGCTCAGCGATACTGACATCACCTCATTATTATTCATCGCTCTCTGTCCCGCTCAACGGGAGGTGCTGGAATATTGTGGCTGTGTCAGAAACAGTGATGGGACAGTGTCTGGGTCCTGGCCTGGGTATTGGGGCTGTATCACAAACAGTGATGGGACAGTGTCTGGGTCCTGGCCTGGGTATTGGGTCTGTGTCAGAAACAGTGATGGGACAGTGTCTGGGTCCTGGACTGGGTATTGTGGGTGTGTCAGAAACAGTGATGGGACAGTGTCTGGGTCCTGGACTGGGTATTGGGTCTGTGTCAGAAACAGTGATGGGACAGTGTCTGGGTCCTGGCCTGGGTATTGTGGGTGTGTCAGAAACAGTGTTGGGACAGTGTCTGGGTCCTGGCCTGGGTATTGTGGGTGTGTCAGAAACAGTGTTGGGACAGTGTCTGGGTCCTGGACTGGGGCACACACGGCACTGGGGCAATGGAGGAGGTCATGAGTGCAGTGTACGTGTCATTTCAGTGTGGTCATCCAGCTGCTAGGTGTGCAGTGTACGTGTCATGTCAGTGTGGTCATCCAGCTGCTAGGTGTGCAGTGTACGTGTCATGTCAGTGTGGTGTGCAGTGTACGTGTCATGTCACTGTGGTCATCCAACTGCTTGGTGTGCAGTGTACGTGTCATATCACTGTCACTGTGGTCATCCAGCTGCTAGGTGTGCAGTGTACGTGTCATGTCAGTGTGGTGTGCAGTGTACGTGTCATGTCAGTGTGGTGTGCAGTGTACGTGTCATGTCAGTGTGGTCATCCAGCTGCTAGGTGTGCAGTGTACGTGTCATGTCACTGTGGTCATCCAGCTGCTAGGTGTGCAGTGTACGTGTCATGTCAGTGTGGTCATCCAGCTGCTAGGTGTGCAGTGTACGTGTCATGTCACTGTGGTCATCCAGCTGCTTGGTGTGCAGTGTACGTGTCATGTCAGTGTGGTGTGCAGTGTACGTGTCATGTCAGTGTGGTCATCCAGCTGCTAGGTGTGCAGTGTACGTGTACGTGTCATGTCAGTGTGGTGTGCAGTGTACGTGTCATGTCAGTGTGGTCATCCAGCTGCTTGGTGTGCAGTGTACGTGTCATGTCAGTGTGGTGTGCAGTGTACGTGTCATGTCAGTGTGGTGTGCAGTGTACGTGTCATGTCAGTGTGGTGTGCAGTGTACGTGTCATGTCAGTGTGGTGTGCAGTGTACGTGTCATGTCAGTGTGGTCATCCAGCTGCTTGGTGTGCAGTGTACGTGTCATGTCAGAATCGGTCAAGCGTTGACCGCTGACCCAGTGTTCACTGGTGATCAGGGTTCGAGGACCCGTTCCGCCCAGATGTGAACGGGCACCTGACTTCAGTCGGAAGGAGTGACCTGGGCCCTGTCTTCTTCACTAGAACCATGAACACTGCAGATATAAGGGGGGAAAAAAAGAAGGGAAGAAGGGAGGAAGAAAGAAAGAAAGAAAGAACATGAAAAAAGAAGGAAAAAAAAAGAAGAACGAATGAAAGAAGAAGAAAAATCCAACATGCTCAACAGAAAGAACACACAACAGGTTGACTTGACTCCTGGTTTCAGTTTCCGCTTCACGGATGCTCCAAAGCAAAGCGGTAGGACTTATCTATATATCCCACACAACATCTTATCAACAACAAAAAAGACAACAACAAACGAACAAACCAAACTCTCCAGTAAACAAATATCACCAGGGGGTCCAACTCCAGTTCACGACACCGGCAAAGGAAAAAACACCGGAGAGAGCAGCGCCGGCGTAAGATCCCAGCGGGGGCACACTTGATTCTCTCACACCCCGAAAGCTAGGCCGAGTTGATCCAGGCCCGGGCAACCAGTTGATAGACGAGCAAATAAACGGAACACCGGCAATGCTGCACCGTTATCGATTAGCGCCGTTTGACGGCTTCACAAGGAGGGAGGGGGGGGAGGGCTGTCACAGAGTTATACAGACGGTCATTGCAACAGCATTGTCAGGCTCACTTGCAGTGTGAGCTTTGAACCAAACCTCGTTTGCACAGCGCAAACTTCAAAGACAGGTGGGAGTTGCCGCGCAGGGCTCGACTTGATTTGTAGAGGCGACGGGAGGTGACGGATTTTCCCGAGGGGGGGGGGGGTTGCCGGGGAATCGGAGGACTTGAAGATCGAGGTTTTTGCTTGTTTGCAACGAATCGAAGTTAGAGTCCGGCTTGTAGTCTTCACGACGAGCACAATGCTTTGGCCAGACATACAGTGAATGGATAAAAGTTTGGAAAGAAGTCAAATTTCTTAAACTGTCTATACGATTAGCACCCTTTTTCCTTCTTTTTCGTAAACACCGACATATCAACACATCAACATATCAACACATCAACATATAGACACATCAACATATCAACACATCAACATATCAACACATCAACATATCAACACATCAACATATCAACATAATTATTAGGAGGCCTGCATCTCCGATCTGAAGACATGGATGACTGAAAACAAGCTTAAATTAAATGAGGATAAAACTGAAATCATGACTATCACCCCACAAAGACTTTACCACTCAGTCTCTCTTCCTTCCTCAGTCTCCCTCAGTGGCACCGACATTCCTCTTTCCTCTTCCGTCCGTAATCTTGGTGCCATACTCGACCAGTCTCTTTCCTATCAGCAGCATGTTGCAGATATATGCAAACTGTGTTACTTTGAAATTCGCAGAATTGCATCCATTCTTCATCTCCTGACTGAAGATGCAATCAAAACTCTCCTCTGTGTCTTTGTGCTGTCCCGCCTGGATTATTGTAATTCCCTTCTTGTCGGTTCACCCAGCTACCTCATTGCTAGGCTTCAGAAAGTCCAGAACTATGCTGCTCGTCTTGTCTTTCGTTTCTCTAAATTTGATCACGTCTGTCCTCTCCTTCATGCTTTACACTGGCTCCCAGTACAAGAAAGAATTAGTTACAAAGTCGTGT
>NC_134897.1:1708931-1718931 GCF_041734735.1 Babylonia areolata
AACATTATTTGAATATAATTATAAACATAGCCTACTATACTGCACATTGATTATAATAGACAGATAAGATAAGAATAAAGATGAATTGCGGAAAACCACAACCAGATAATCAGCACACACCCGCACCGCACCCCCCCACCCCCCCCCACCCCCACCCCACACACGCAGATAACTTGATCAAACAAGAGTAATAAACATATGTTCTCAAATAAAAGCATTTCACATATTCGCTTTTAAAAACATTGCAATTAATTATTACATCGTAATTATTAAACAGAAATATATTTAGAATATGGACGTTAGCATTCGACATATTCATTGTACATTCATCCTGCATATTGCGCATTATTCTTCCTACATATTGCACATTCATTATAACCAATTGTCACGTTTTAAGCTCAGTAAACACACACACACACACACACACACACACACACACACACACACACACACACACACACAACTAGAACAAGGTACAGCCTATCATGCACGGACTTTCACACGTCTCACATGAGAGTGCGCGCGCACACACACACACACACACACAGAGTTCTCAAGAATTTAAAAGGTGGATTGAACGTGGAATAAAAGTCTTCAGAGCTCTGGATTTCAACTTAAAAGTTCTGTAGCGTCGTCCTAATGGCAATAGCTCATAATACTTTGCTAAAATATGGGTGTCGTCAGTTGCTATCTGGCTATCTGCCTGATAGATAGACAGACAGACAGACAAAGTCAAAAGTCAAAAATAGTTTAATGCCAGGCCTCTGGCCCATGAGTGATGACATGTTCTGTGACCAGGGGAATGTTGACATTTTTTGTAGCTTGCATCCACACATTCATTGCTTTGTGAACAAAACTAGACAGCTTAAATCAAACAGATTCATTAGTACTAGACATAAGTAAGCAGAATTTAAACATACATTGATTTCGAGAATACTTTGGCTGGAATAAATTCATTTCTTATTTCATCATACTTGGGGCATATGAGTAAAAAGTGAAGTTCTGATTCTAATGTGTTCTTGCAAAGAGGGCACCATTTATTTCTGTCCTGGCTGGGTTTATATTGTAAAAAAAAAGTGATTTAAGAGGTGACATACCAATTCTAAATCTTGAAAGTCCTTTGCGCTGTTGGTAATTCTTAACTCTTTCCGTACGAACGGCGAAAGAGACGAGGTTAACAGCGTTTCACCCCAATTACCATCATCAAAATATTGCAAGCGGAACGCTCTTATACTGAAGAGGTGAATGTTTACAAAGAATACCACAGTTCTGACGACGGAAGCTAAAGGTTGGGTCATTCAGACACCCACTGGACATCCGAGGGGTGTGTGTGGAGGAGAAGAGAGGACTGGCCGTACTGGGTGAGTTAACAAGACAAACAAGGGCTGATCATTAGGGTATGTTTGAACTGAGAATAAACATAATAGAAATCATGGGACTGCTGCGAATCATGCCAACTTTGAGCATAACAATCTATGAGCCTTTGCTTAAATTCCTTGATAAACATATGAATGTTACCAACGCTCTGTGTTTCCCAAACCACCCCCAAAGCCATACGTATATAAAATACTGCGAATTTTACACACCCACGTGATATAGTTTTGATTTTGCAAAGACAAAAGCATGTTATAGGCTTATATATATATATATATATATATATATATATATATATATATATATATATATATATATATATATATATATATATTCTCATTCATTGAAACTAATCGAAGCCAAAACTTGATGCATCTTATGTGCGTATATATAGAAATCGGGAATCTTCTTGTTTCTCCATACACAAGATGTCTAGGAGACTTTGGATTAGCACCCAAAATTGCTTTAAAGCATCTAAATGTACTTTTTCAATGCATTCCTGATCTTGCGTGAATCCCCAAATTTCTGAACCATATGAACCAATTTGAAAAAATATACACGGATAGTGTTCTCCAACAGACCACAGCAGTTCCATGATACCTGACACTCCCTTACGGGCTTGGTCAGCAAGATATTGTAACGTTGGTTGGAAAGACAGCCTTGTTGTTAAGAATATGCCTAAGTATTCATACATGGTAACAATCTTTAACTTTTCAGTTCCATAATACCACACTTCAATGCATGCAAGATAACCATTTCTATATACAACAATATTAGACTTTTCAAAGTTTACCAGCAAGTCAAGACGTTTGGATGTATTATACAGAATATTGATTTGTGTTTGCAAACCAGTGATACTATCAGAAAATAGTACGACATCATCAGCAAATAATAATATCAACAATTCTGTGAAATCTGGAGACAGATGAATACCATGCCTACCATAGTTTAAAATGTCTTTAGTCAGTTCATTGATAAACAAGGAAAACAAAACTGGCGAGCACACTTCTCCCTGCTTAAGACCACGTGGGCAAAAGAAAATGTCAGTTAAATCACCACGTACACGAACACGTGTTTTAACAACAGCATACATATTTTTTAGAGCATTAGCCATTTTTCCATTTATGCCAGTTTGGTTCAGAATTTTCCAAAGTTTATCTCCACGTACTGAGTCAAACGCTTTAAGAAAATCAATGAAAGCAACGTACAACTTTCTGTGCCTTACAAGCTGTTTTTGAATCAGTGCCAAAAGAGTGAAAATATGATCTGAAGTACTATGATTTTCCCTAAATCCTGTTTGTTCTTCTCCAATTATCTTGTTTTCATCGATCCATTTAGTGATTCTTTTATTTAAAACAAAACTACAGTTTGCTACAAATGTTCAATAACGAAAATGTAGTTGAAAATTTTAACCAAGAAAGGAACAGTGAAGTCTATACTGTTTTTTTTTTTGTTTGTTTGTTTGTTTGTTTTTTGTTTAAATTATTATTTAAAAACAACAACAAACAAACAAACAAAAAACACCCTCGCCCAACTCCTGTGCAAATCCCTTTGCAGTGCTGTTTTGGTCTTCTTACATTCGAGATCAAACCAAGCTTTGTATTTCTCTCCTCCAGTGAAGATCGTTTCTTTCATACCCTCACCAGCAAACCTGAAGCACTCGTGAAATTTGCACAAATCCAGATTTATATCAGAATCAATCAAATTCACTGCCTCGTTCATAAGAGTCTGAGTATGTGCACATTGCTTCCTCCCATTTATATTTTGTTATGAAGGATCTATCATTTATCCGTTCATTATTTACACTGTAGAGACTATTTTTGACTGCTAGGTCTAGAGTCACAACTGCATGCTTGGATTCGATCTTGTGAAGTATATGAAAACAAGCATACTGAGAGGGTAACTCACGTGAAACAATGAAGTAGTCTAATACACTACTACCTATCGGAGATATGTACGTATTATTACCAGAAAACTGCAATGACTGTAATCCATTTAGAATACATAAACCAAACACTTCACAAACACAAATCAAATAACGACCAAACGAGTTAATAGCACCATCACTAGACTCTCTCGACATACTTTCGTTAGTTATCTGCAAAGATTTGAAGCCCATAATAATAATAATAATAATAATGGATACTTATATAGCACACTATCCAGAAATCTGCTCTAGGTGCTTTACAAAAACGCTTTCGTTAACATAAAACATTATATCTATGTTACATACACACACACACCAAATGTGACTACACGCACACACACACACACACACACACACACACACACACACACACACACACACACACACACACACTGCATACATACATTTTAATATACATGTGTATCTAACAGCTACCCTAACACATACGCATACATAGGCAGGCACAAACTTACATGAACACACGCACACACAATACACATCCATATACATGTATGTAGTTATGTACACATACATATGTATACACACATAGTCAAGCACACCTAACGAAAAGGAAGTGGACCTGCCACAACTGAACTTGTTGCTGAGGGAAAAGGTAAGTTCTGAGACGAGATTTAAAAGATGCGAGGGAATCAGAATGACGGAGGTTATCAGGGATCTTGTCCCATGTGAGAAACCATATCACATATTTCATCCACAGGGTCTTTAGAACTGGCCTTGGTTGAGGCAGTTCTTGAATTCAGATCACCAAAAACAATCATAGGTAAATCACCATAAGACCTTACCATTTCAAATACGGAATCTTCTAACATGGAAACTCCATTGTATATCTCAGTTTCTTAATAGATTGAATTTTCTGGGGGCAAATAAAGTCCTAGCGACAGACAATCAGTCTGTGTACCTAATAACTTGTGGGACCATCTCATTGCAATAATATTGGCAGTTTCAATGTGTATATGCTCAACATATTTAACAAGATCGTTTCTAACAAGTAATGCAACACCACCCGACAGACGGCCATGGATACTATCTGAGACCTTTTACACCAGGAGAAATGAACAACTTGTGAGACGGGGAAAAAAGGACTCGGACACAGACTCTGTAAATGTTTCAAGTAATAAAACAATATCATAACTATATACAAAAAGAGACAAATCAAGCTCGTTAGAAATGCTCCAAAACCCTTCAATGTTAAAGGCAGCAAATGTCTGTCTCAACCACTGTCATACACACAGCTGCTGCCATACACACAGGCACTGTCTCAACCGCTGCCATACACACAGCCACTGTCATACACACAGCCACTGTCATACACACAGGCACTGTCATACACACAGCCACTGTCATACACACAGGCACTGTCTCAACCGCTGCCATACACACAGCCACTGTCATACACACAGCCACTGTCATACACACAGGCACTGTCTCAACCGCTGCCATACACACAGCCACTGTCATACACACAGCCACCGTCATACACACAGACCCGTGCGCTCTTGTGTGCAAGCATAGTCCAAAACATCCCCTTGCAAATATATCTATCATGCTTTTTCTTTTTTTTTTCTATTCCACCACACACACGCCAACACAAATATACACATCCGCACATCCACAGACACAGACACAGAAACAGACAAAAACACACAGACACACACACACACAGACACACACACAGACACAGTCACAGACACAGACACACACACACACACACACACACACACACACACACACACACACACAGAGTCAGGAGGGATGACAATAGTTGAGGGAAGAGAGAAGAGGGAGGAGGAAGAGAGAACAGGAAGAGAGAATTTAGCGGGCAGGGGGAAGGGAGCGGGTACTTGACAAGCATGAGCCGAATCGTTTGTCATCACTGCGTAATTGATTTATCTTCATATTCATTCACAAAAAAACAAAAACAAAAAACCCAAACAATACACACACATGGTTCCATGTCAGCGTGTGAGAGCATTCTCTATCCAGTGAACCCCCCCCCCCCCCCCCCTCCTCCTTCCCCCCCCAGAGAGAGAGAGAGAGAGAGAGAGAGAGAGAGAGAGAGAGAGAGAGAGAGAGAGAGAATCAGAATCGGAATCAGAATCAGAATTTTATTCAGTAAGGCCAAAGCCTCTTTTGAAGGCGTTGTGAACTATTCTAAGTACACCATATTTTGTAACGAAAAGAAATTGCAAGATATAGATATATGCAAATCTTATCTCCCATATACACACACACTCACGTTGTGAAGAAATTGAAAAAAACAACAACAAACAAACAAACAAACAACAAAACAAACAATAACCGACATGCGAACACACACACACACACACACACACACACACACACACACACACACACACACACACACACACACACTACATATGCACACATACATATAAGTATACACCTAAACTCACGTACCTGTATACAGGAACCAATACACAAATACATGGTTATACACATGCATACACATGTACACATAAACATACATATATGTATTCAAAATACAGCAATTTCTCTCATTTTAGATGCTTTGTATATATAACTAGCAAGATTTCGAATTGTGTGTTCATTTCTAGAAGCCAAAAGAAGATATAGCCGAAAATCAGAAGGACTTCTATAATATTTAGGATATATGAAGTGGTGTCTTATGTCCTCAAAAGCAGTACTACAACATGCGAAATTGACTTCATCATCTGTTGCATTCATGCACATTGGACATTTTATTGTATTTACAGTACAGATTCTTGTAAGGAAGACGATGCAAAGCTGGGGCAGAAGTACCAAAACGAATTTTTGTGAGAACATATCTTATAAATCTATCTAAATACATTATCAAGTAAGACTCTAACTCATAAGATGACTTAATTTTTTTTTTAATTCCAAAAACATATCACTATTGTTAACATGGAAATTCCGGTCGACAAGTCTTTGTTTCAATATTTTCAAAAAAAGAACTTATACAGCCCACACCTTGGTTCTCCCATTCGTATATGAAACCACAAGTTTACAATATGTCACGAACCTTTGAAACCCAATTGCTTTGGCCTTTGTTTGCTAAACTCAACAACATTTTATGTGCCTTAAAAGGTAACTGAACTAATCTTCTCCCTCCCTGTCAACTGAACTAACCCCCCCCCCCTCTTTGTTAGCTGAACTAATCTCCCCCCTCTTTGTTAACTGAACTAATCTCCCCCCCCCCCTCCTTGTTAACTGAACTAATTTCTCCCCCCTCCCCCTCCTTGTTAACTGAACTAATTTCTCCCCCCTCCCCCTCCTTGTTAACTGAACTAATTTCTCCCCCCTCCCCTTTGTTAACTGAACTAATCTCTCCCCCTCTTTGTTAGCTGATCTAATCCCCCCCTCCCTCTTTGGTAACTGAACTAATCTCTCCCCCTCTTTGTTAACTGAACTAATTTCTCTCCTCCCCCCTTTGTTAACTGAACTAATCTCCCCCCCTACCCCCCCCCCTACCCCTCCTTGTTAACTGAACTAATTTCTCTCCTCCCCCCTTTGTTAACTGAACTAATCTCCCCCCCTACCCCTCCTTGTTAACTGAACTAATTTCTCTCCTCCCCCCTTTGTTAACTGAACTAATCTCCCCCCCTACCCCTCCTTGTTAACTGAACTAATTTCTCTCCTCCCCCCTTTGTTAACTGAACTAATCTCCCCCCCCTACCCCTCCTTGTTAACTGAACTAATTTCTCTCCTCCCCCCTTTGTTAACTGAACTAATCTCCCCCCCTACCCCTCCTTGTTAACTGAACTAATTTCTCTCCTCCCCCCTTTGTTAACTGAACTAATCTCCCCCCCTACCCCTCCTTGTTAACTGAACTAATTTCTCTCCTCCCCCCTTTGTTAACTGAACTAATCTCCCCCCCTACCCCTCCTTGTTAACTGAACTAATTTCTCTCCTCCCCCCTTTGTTAACTGAACTAATCTCCCCCCCTACCCCTCCTTGTTAACTGAACTAATTTCTCTCCTCCCCCCTTTGTTAGCTGAACTAATCTCCCCCCCTACCCCTCCTTGTTAACTGAACTAATTTCTCTCCTCCCCCCCTTTGTTAACTGAACTAATCTCCCCCCCTACCCCTCCTTGTTAACTGAACTAATTTCTCTCCTCCCCCCTTTGTTAACTGAACTAATCTCCCCCCCTACCCCTCCTTGTTAACTGAACTAATTTCTCTCCTCCCCCCTTTGTTAACTGAACTAATATCCCCCCCTACCCCTCCTTGTTAACTGAACTAATTTCTCTCCTCCCCCCTTTGTTAACTGAACTAATCTCCCCCCCCTACCCCTCCTTGTTAACTGAACTAATTTCTCCCCCCTCCCCTTTGTTAACTGAACTAATCTCCCCCCCTACCCCTCCTTGTTAACTGAACTAATTTCTCTCCTCCCCCCTTTGTTAACTGAACTAATATCCCCCCCTACCCCTCCTTGTTAACTGAACTAATTTCTCTCCTCCCCCCTTTGTTAACTGAACTAATCTCCCCCCCTACCCCTCCTTGTTAACTGAACTAATTTCTCTCCTCCCCCCTTTGTTAACTGAACTAATCTCCCCCCCTACCCCTCCTTGTTAACTGAACTAATTTCTCTCCTCCCCCCTTTGTTAACTGAACTAATCTCCCCCCCTACCCCTCCTTGTTAACTGAACTAATTTCTCTCCTCCCCCCTTTGTTAACTGAACTAATCTCCCCCCCTACCCCTCCTTGTTAACTGAACTAATTTCTCTCCTCCCCCCTTTGTTAACTGAACTAATCTCCCCCCCTACCCCTCCTTGTTAACTGAACTAATTTCTCTCCTCCCCCCTTTGTTAACTGAACTAATCTCCCCCCCTACCCCTCCTTGTTAACTGAACTAATTTCTCTCCTCCCCCCTTTGTTAACTGAACTAATCTCCCCCCCTACCCCTCCTTGTTAACTGAACTAATTTCTCTCCTCCCCCCTTTGTTAACTGAACTAATCTCCCCCCCCCTACCCCTCCTTGTTAACTGAACTAATTTCTCTCCTCCCCCCTTTGTTAACTGAACTAATCTCCCCCCCTACCCCTCCTTGTTAACTGAACTAATTTCTCTCCTCCCCCCTTTGTTAACTGAACTAATCTCCCCCCCCTACCCCTCCTTGTTAACTGAACTAATTTCTCTCCTCCCCCCTTTGTTAACTGAACTAATCTCCCCCCCTACCCCTCCTTGTTAACTGAACTAATTTCTCTCCTCCCCCCTTTGTTAACTGAACTAATATCCCCCCCTACCCCTCCTTGTTAACTGAACTAATTTCTCTCCTCCCCCCTTTGTTAACTGAACTAATCTCCCCCCCTACCCCTCCTTGTTAACTGAACTAATTTCTCTCCTCCCCCCTTTGTTAACTGAACTAATCTCCCCCCCTACCCCTCCTTGTTAACTGAACTAATTTCTCTCCTCCCCCCTTTGTTAACTGAACTAATCTCCCCCCCCTACCCCTCCTTGTTAACTGAACTAATTTCTCTCCTCCCCCCTTTGTTAACTGAACTAATCTCCCCCCCTACCCCTCCTTGTTAACTGAACTAATTTCTCTCCTCCCCCCTTTGTTAACTGAACTAATCTCCCCCCCTACCCCTCCTTTTTAACTGAACTAATTTCTCTCCTCCCCCCTTTGTTAACTGAACTAATCTCCCCCCCCTACCCCTCCTTGTTAACTGAACTAATCTCCCCCCCTACCCCTCCTTGTTAACTGAACTAATTTCTCTCCTCCCCCCTTTGTTAACTGAACTAATCTCCCCCCCTACCCCTCTTTGTTAACTGAACTAATCTCCCCCCCTACCCCTCCTTGTTAACTGAACTAATCTCCCCCCCTACCCCTCCTTGTTAACTGAACTAATCTCCCCCCCCCTACCCCTCTTTGTTAACTGAACTAATCTCCCCCCCTACCCCTCCTTGTTAACTGAACTAATCTCCCCCCCTACCCCTCCTTGTTAACTGAACTAATTTCTCTCCTCCCTCCTTTGTTAGCTGGACTAATCTCCCCCACTCTTTGTTAGCTGGACTCATCTCCCCCCCCCCTCCCCCTTTGTTAGCTGATCTAATCCCCCCCCTCTTTGTTAGCTGATCTAATCCCCCCTCTTTGTTAGCTGATCTAATCCCCCCTCCTCTTTGTTAGCTGAACTAATCTCTCCCCCTCTTTGTTAGCTGAACTAATCCCCCTCCTCTTTGTTAGCTGAACTAATCTCTCCCCCTCTTTGTTAGCTGAGCTAATCTCCCCCCTCCTCTTTGTTAGCTGAACTAATCTCTCCCCCTCTTTGTTAGCTGAGCTAATCTCTCCCCCTCTTTGTTAGCTGAGCTAATCTCCCCCCTCCCTGTTAACTGAACTACCCCCCCCCCTCCTTTTTAACTGAACTAATCCCCCCCCCTCCTTGTTAACTGAACTAATCTCTCCCCTTCTGTGTTAACTGAACTAATCTCTCCCCTTCTGTGTTAACTGAACTAATCTCCCCCCTTCTGTGTTAACTGAACTAATCTCTCCCCTCCTTGTTAACTGAACTAATCTCCCCCTTCCTTGTTAACTGAACTAATCTCCCCCCGTCCTTGCTAAGTAAACTAATATCTCCCCCCTCCTTGTTAACTGAACTTATCTCTCCCCTTCTGTGTTAACTGAACTAATCTCCCCCCCTCCTTGTTAACTGAACTAATCTCTCCCCCCTCCTTGTTA
>NC_134897.1:1721431-1726431 GCF_041734735.1 Babylonia areolata
TGTGTGTGTGTGCGTGCGTGCGTGCGTGCGTGCGTGCGTGCGTGCGTGCGTGCGTGCGTGCGTGCGTGCGTGCGTGTGTGTGTGTGTGTGTGTGTGTGTGTGTGTGTGTGTGTTCTGAGTATTATTGTTTACATTTTATTTTTTTGGATCTCCACTCAATGTCATGTTAACGTAAAACTCAAAGAAACACATATCATTCAGAGACAATAATGCTAAGAATGTTGCATGAAATATGGGGAGTGATGGACTAGAGGTAACGCGTCCGCCTAGGAAGCGAGAGAATCTGAGCGCGCTGGTTCGAATCACGGCACAGCCCCCGAAATTTTCTCCCCCTCCACTAGACCTTGAGTGGTGGTCTGGACGCTAGTCATTCGGATGAGACGATAAACCGAGGTCCCGTGTGCAGCATGCACTTAGCGCACGTAAAAGAACCCACGGCAACAAAAGGGTTGTTCCTGGCAAAATTCTGTAGAAAAATCCACTTCCATAGGAAAAAAACAAATAAAACTGCACGCAGGAAAAAATACAAAAAAATGGGTGGCGCTGTAGTATGGCGACGCACTCTCCCTGGGGAGAGCAGCCCGAATTTCACACAGAGAAATCTGTTGTGATGAAAAGAAATACAAATACAAATACAAATAATGGTGTGCACATTCTTGTCACTGCAAATTTCGCTGTTTGGCATTAGTGCTGCTGTCCTTGGGTAGAACGTGGTGTGATGTTACAGCGTTGCCCTTTAATATTCCCTGTTTTCCTATTTGCGTGCTATTTTTTGTCCACAAGAAAAAAAACAAAAACAAACTAGTTTCGTTTGAAGCAAGCTTTTTTTTTCTTTTTCACCTGTACAAACCAGAGCTCTCCTCGTGCTGTGGGCTCTTTCAGGGGTCTAGACACTGGCTGCAAACGAGATCCAAATGTATTACTCCATTCGAAAGACTGGTACCCAGCCCCACCCTACTTAACCTACACTGTTGGGGAGATCCAAATGTATTACTCCATTCGAAAGACTGGTACGCAGCCCCACCCTATTTAAGCTACACTGTTGGGGAGATCCAAATGTATTACTCCATTTGAAAGACTGGTACCCAGCCCCACGCTATTAAGTTGTACTGTTGCGGAGCTGGTCGGTAGGAGTACATGGGTAAATGTTCACTGTGTGTGTGTGTGTGTGTGTGTGTGTGTGTGTGTGTGTGTGTGTGTGTGTGCCTTGTTAACTGAAGTAACCTGACCCCGCTCCCTTCCTTGTTAACCGAACTAATCCCCCCCCCCCTTGTTACCCCCCCCCCCCCCCCCTGTTAACTGAACTAATCCCCCCCTTGTTAACCGAACTAATCCCTTCCTTGTTAACTGTACTAATCCCTTCCTTGTTAGCCGAACTAACCCCCCATCCCTTGTTAACTGGACTAATCTCTCCCCCTTCTTGTTTACTGAACTAATCTCCCCTCCTTGTTAACTGAACTAATCTCTCCCCTTCTTGTTAACTGAACTAATCTCTCCCCTTCTTGTTAACCGAACTAATCTCTCCCCCTTCCTTGTTAAACGAACTAATCCCTCCTTGTTAAACGAACTAATCCCCTCTTGTTAACCGAACTAAACCCCCCACCCCCCCTCACCACACGCACTGTACCCAGCCCTGCACACAAAGCCCAGTCCGCCGTCTCAGACAGCAACTCATCAAGTGTGCAATCCCCGACCCTTCAGCCAGCTGTCCCTTGACACCCACAAGCACTGACCCCGCAACTGTTCCCCCTTATTTCCCCCCCCTCCCCCCAGGACCAGCTATCCATACTGCCGGGCCCCTGAACGTATTGGTTATCCAGAGTCAGGAGCCAGGGTCTCTTGGTATGGTTTGAGGCAAATAGACGTCCATACATGACAGCCACAGACACTCATGTTCTGTTGGTAGATTTTGTGGCAAATAGACGGCCGCCCAGGACAGACACGGGCACTCACGTTCAGAAAGATCAACGTGGGACTACAGTGTGTGTGTGTGTGTGTGTGTGTGTGTGTGTGTGTGTGTGTGTGTGTGTGTGTGCGTGTGTGTTTTCTGGGTATAAAAAACATAGGCATAGCAGAGAGGAATCGGGGTGTATACCTCTTATTTCGTTTTGCATTTTGACCCAATAACTGTCCAAAGTACAAATGTAGGGAACATATAGTCAAAGCGATAAATATGAAAAAAAAGAGAGAAAATAAAAGGCAAAAATGCGTGTCTTTTCTTACTTTATTTTTTTCTCTTTTTTTTTTTCTTAGTCGAAACCATCAGGTATTTGAAGTCTGCACATGTAAAAACGTCAAAGGAGAGATGAGACGTCCGATTTTCCCATCAGCTTGAATGCTTGTTTTTTTTTTACTTTTTCTTCACGAAATGGCCCTTACACACACACACACACACACACACACACACACACACACACACACACACACACACACACACACAAACAAACAAACAAACAAACAAACAAAAAAACAAGAACAAACAAACAAAGCCCTGTTATAATCCATTATCACTTTTGTCCGTCTTTCTATATCTTTATCAAACCGTCTTTGTGTCCATCTCAGTATCTGTCTTCGAAATGGTCTGAAGCATTCAGAGTTCACTGACAAACAGATCTGTGCGTGACAAATTGTACTGAAGAAGACGGACACCGCACAAATCAATAATCATTGTACATGAAAGCGGACAGGACATTTATCACAATCATTGTCTATTACTTTCTTTCGTTTCTTTTTTTATTATTGAAAAACTTCCTTTGTATTTGTGAGAGCGTTTAGCAGTATGCAGATTTTGAGAATACTTGGTTTAGAACTGTGAATCAAATATCTCAAATATATTGAACATGAATGAGAGGATACATAATGACCGCAAAGAATGTGCTGGGAATGGAAGCGGGTCCATGTGTCGCTATAAGAAGTGCAACAACAAAAAAGAATAGTTGTTGTTGTAGCAACAGCAACAGCAGTAGGACCACCAATAATAATGAAAACAATAACAACAACAACAACAACAACAACAAGACTACTGCCACTGCAACTAAAACACTAATGATAATGACAACAGAAACAATAACGATACTACTTCCGCTACAACTACAACACCAATAATGATGACAACAGAAACAACAACATCAACAACAACAACATTACTGCCACTACAACTGCAACAGCAATAATGATGACAACAGAAACAACAACATCAACAACAACGATACCACTGCCACAACAACAACAACAACAACTACTACTACTACTACCGAAGATGATGATAATGATAATGATGATGATCATCATCATCACCATCATGATAATCATCACTATCATCATATTAATGTTAATGATGACTATACATAATCAGTTTGTTTTCATGAGGAAGAATTGCTTTCTTTGAAATTCTCGTTTTCTGCAAATATTAAAGGATACTGACATATATGCCAGTGAAGCACACTATCCAGAAATCTGCTCTAGTTGCTTTACAAAAACACTTTTGTTAACATAATACATTACATCAATGTTACATACACACACCAAAATGTGACCACACACACACACACACACACACACACACACACACACACACACACACACACACACACAATGCACACATATATTTTAACATACATGGGTGTCTAACAGCTGCCCTCAACACATACGCACACATAGGCAGGCAAAAATTTACATAAACACACGTGCGCGCGCACGCACACACACACGCACACACACACACACACACACACACACACACACACACTACACATTCATATACATGCATGTAGTTATGTACACATACATATGTATGCATACATAGTCAAGCACAGCTAACGCAAAGGAAGAGGACCTGCCACTTGAACTTACTGCTGAGGGAAAATGTGACTTTTGAGACGAGATTTAAAAGATGTGAGGGAATCAGAATGACGGAGGTTATCAGGGAGCTTGTTCCACGTCTTTGGCGATTGAAAAGAAAACGATCTGTGTCCATAGGTCTTACTTCTGACATGAGGTATCCCGAGAAGTCGAGTATCAGAGGAAGAACGGAGCTGGCGAGACGGGGTATAGATATGGAGGAGTTCAGAAAGATACTGGGGCCAGATCCGTTGACTGCAGAAAAGGTCAGAGTGGATAGCTTATAGTCTATTCGATCAGAAACAGGCAACCAGTGGAGAGACTGAAGGAGAGGAGAAACATGGTCAAATTTAGAAGTTCTGCAAATGAGTCTGGCAGCATTATTCTGAATTCGTTGGAGTCTGTCTAATAGATATTTGGGAAGGCCAGCCAAAAAAGAGTTGCAGTAATCCAATCTTTAGAGAACCAGAGAGCATACAAGTGTCTTGGCTGCATCGGTTGAGAGATAGTGGTGGATAGAACTGATTCTACACGGTTCCAAATAGGCAACTTTACAGATATTCGAAGTGTGCTGTTGGAAGGAAAGAGACTGGTCCAGGATTACACCAATACTGCGAACAGAATGAGAAAGTGAAACAAATGTGCTATTGATCAGAACAGAGTCAGGAAAGGAGGGATGTTGACGAAACTTCTTTGGACAGGTTATAAATTCAGTCTCATCATCATTTAGTTGCAGCTTGTTGAGAGTCATCCAGTCCTTTAGACCAGCAATGCACTCCTGTGTTTGAGTCACCAGTGCGTCAAATTCAGCAATGGAAACCGACTGATAAAGTTGAGTATCATCAGCAAAGCTCTCATGCGACATCGCATGATGACTGATGACATCCGACACAGGAGCCGCATACAGCACGAAAAGAAAAGGACCTAGGACGGACCCATGTGGGACACCATATTCTAAGGCAGATACTCTAGAGTATCTACCATTTACACACACTTTCTGTGTACGATCTGACAGGTAAGACGTGATCCATGCTAGTGCAGTGTTACGAATACCAAAGTTTTAAGTCTGTTCAAGAGGATAGAGTGGTAGATAGCATCTAAAGCTGCTGACAAGTCTAAGAGAGCGAGAACAGATATCTTATCCTCACCAAATCCTCATC
>NC_134897.1:1728931-1738931 GCF_041734735.1 Babylonia areolata
CCAAGGTTAAAAAGGGTATCGAAACCTGCTGAACCCTAGATCAGAAGTCCTTGACCAAGGTTAAAAAGGCGTATCGAAACCTGCTGAACCCTAGATCAGAAGTCCTTGACCAAGGTTAAAAAGGGGCATCGAAACCTGCTGAACCCTGGATCAGAAGTCCTTGACCAAGGTTAAAAAGGAGCATCGAAACCTGCTGAACCCTAGATCAGAAGTCCTTGACCAAGGTTAAAAAGGGGCATCGAAACCTGCTGAACCCTAGATCAGAAGTCCTTGACCAAGGTTAAAAAGGCGTATCGAAACCTGCTGAACCCTAGATCAGAAGTCCTTGACCAAGGTTAAAAAGGGGCATCGAAACCTGCTGAACCCTGGATCAGAAGTCCTTGACCAAGGTTAAAAAGGGGCATCGAAACCTGCTGAACCCTAGTTCAGAAGTCCTTGACCAAGGTTAAAAAGGGGTATCGAAACCTGCTGAACCCTAGATCAGAAGTCCTTGACCAAGGTTAAAAAGGGGCATCGAAACCTGCTGAACCCTAGATCAGAAGTCCTTGACCAAGGTTAAAAAGGCGTATCGAAACCTGCTGAACCCTAGATCAGAAGTCCTTGACCAAGGTTAAAAAGGGTATCGAAACCTGCTGAACCCTAGATCAGAAGTCCTTGACCAAGGTTAAAAAGGGTATCGAAACCTGCTGAACCCTAGATCAGAAGTCCTTGACCAAGGTTAAAAAGGGTATCGAAACCTGCTGAACCCTAGATCAGAAGTCCTTGACCAAGGTTAAAAAGGGTATCGAAACCTGCTGAACCTAGATCAGAAGTCCTTGACCAAGGTTAAAAAGGGTATCGAAACCTGCTGAACCCTGGATCAGAAGTCCTTGACCAAGGTTAAAAAGGGTATCGAAACCTGCTGAACCTAGATCAGAAGTCCTTGACCAAGGTTAAAAGCGGTATCGAAACCTGGTGAGGCCTTGATCAGAAGTCCTTGACCAAGGTTAAAAAGGGGTATCGAAACATGCTGAACCCTAGATGAGAGACCAAGGTTAAAAGGCGTATCGAAACCTGCTGAACCCTGAGGTTTTGTTTTATGTTTTCGTCTCACTGATCTTTTTTGTCTCGGCTACTTTCGTTTTGTTGCCAGCGTATGCTAACAAGTAAGACTGCGAGAGTTTATCATTTGCTGTAGGATATGAAACATTTTACGGCAAACGGTGCAAAATCATTCGTCATGTAGAGCCATCATAGAAAAACCTTAAAGAGGATTTTAAAAATTCAATTTAAAGCCTTGCCTTCTGTGCTTCTTTTTTTCCTTCCTCGGGTTTTATTTTTTAAGCTGATTTATGATAGACAGTCTACGTCTTAAGATATCTATGACATGACGTGCTTGAGGAGACTACTACACATCTCCTACAAGGAGCACAAGACCAATGACTATGTGCGGAACCTGGTCAGCAACCTTGTTGGGCCCCAAGAACCACTGCTGGCGACTGTCAAACGACGGAAGATGGCATGGTTTGGTCACGTCATACGACATAACACCCTCTCCAAAACCATCCTGCAAGGGACTGTAGAGGGAGGGCGCAGACGGGGGCGGCAGAGAAAGAGCTGGTCCGACAACGTCAAGGAATGGACCAAAATGACGATGCCAGATCTCCTCACGTCAGCTGCCAACAGAACGGCGTGGCGAGCTATGACAGCTTCCTCATGTCCCCCCAACGACCCCAGCGGTCGAGGGAATGAGTGAGTGAGTGAGTGAGTGAGACATGACAGAGTATAGAAGCATTTTGTGTAGTTCAGATTTTGTAAGGTACCAGGCCTGTATCATGCTGTACCAAGCACGAAGCCAGATTCGTTTCCAGTTATTCAATCAGCCTCTCTGTCTCTGTCTGTCTGTCTGTCTGTCTGTCTCTAGTTCTCTTTTCATCCTCCATCACTCTGTCTGTCTGTGTCTTTGTTATTTTTCCTCCACTATCCCACGTCCTTTGCACCCCCACAACCCCCCCCCCCCCCATTCCAACACACTAAGTGACTCCCTCCCCCTCCCCCCCTCCCCCCCCACAACACCACCCCCATTCCAGCACACTCAGTGACTCCCTCCCCCTCCCCCCCTACATCACCACCCCCATTCCAACACACTCTTTGACTCCCTCCTCCCATCCCCCCTTCCTCCTCCCTCCCTCCCCCCTTCACCCCCACATCACCACCCCCATTCCAACACACTCAATGACTCCCTCCCCCCCCCCTCCCCCCTTTTCCCCCGTCCATCTGTCTTGTGACAGCAGCATCCATCATGCCCACTTACGGAAGGGTCTTCTGCAAGTCCCTGGAGGTCTGAGGTCTCACAGAGATAGAACTGATTTTCTACCACTCACCTCACCCATCTGTTTTGCTGACATGTGTGTGTGTGTCTGTCCGTCTGCCTATCTGTCCCCCCCGTCTGTCCGTATGCCCGTCTGCCTGTTTGTCTGTCTGCCTGTCAGTCTGTGCGGTTATGTGTCTGTGACAGCGACAAGAAAGAGAGAGAGCTTGCGTGTGTGTGTGTGTGTGTGTGTGTGTGTGTGTGTGTGTGTGTGTGTGTGTGTGTGTGTGTGTGTGTGTGTGTGTGTGTGTGTGTGTGTGTGTGTGTGTGTGTGTGTGTGTGTGTGTGTGCGCGCGCCTGCTTTTTCTGTCTGTGAAAGAGAAGAGAAAGATAGAATAGGAGGGAGAGAGACAGACAGACAGTGAGAATAAGACAGACAGAGACATGGAAGAGAGATCCACACAGAAACACAGACGGAGCAAGAGAGAGAGAGAGAGAGAGAGAGAGAGAGAGAGAGAGACAGAGAGAGAGACAGAGAGAGAGAGAGAGAGAGACAGAGAGAGAGAGAGAGAGAGAGACAGAGAGAGAGAGAGAGACAGACAGAGAGAGAGAGAGACAGAGAGAGAGAGAGAGAGAGACAGAGAGAGAGAGAGACAGAGAGAGAGAGAGAGACAGAGAGAGAGAGACAGAGAGAGAGAGAGAGACAGAGAGAGAGAGAGAGAACACTGAACACTGAACACTGAACACTTTAATGTCAATAGCTTTACAGCCCTAATGACATGGGGGTTCATAATACAAATAACAACATGCATCAATAGTAATAATATTGATGAAAACCAAAACCAAAACGAAATCAATCAATCTGTGCAACAAAGTGCAGTTCGACCATCCATTCAAAGTAATGGCATGTAGTGAGAAATAAAAACAAAAACATATATAAATGTATAACATAAATATTTTCCATATGAGAGTGACAAGAGAGAGAGAGAGAGAGAGAGAGAGAGAGACAGAGAGAGAGAGAGACAGAGAGAGAGAGAGAGACAGAGAGAGAGAGACAGAGAGAGAGAGACACACACAGAGAGAGACAGAGAGAGAGAGAGAGAGAGAGAGAGAGAGAGAGAGAGAGAGAGAGAAACACAGACACAGACACAGTCAGACAGAGAGATAGAAGGAGACAGAGACACAGAGAGAAAATATAGACAAAGTTAGAGAGGGAGAGAGGGACACACACACACACACACACACACACACACACACACACACACACTAGGAGAGAGATAGAGAGAGAGAGAGAGAGAGAGAGAGAGAGAGAGAGAGAGACAGACAGACAGACAGACAGACAGACAGACAGACAGACAGACAGACAGACAGAGAGTAGAGAGAGGTAGCTACTCTACGATAACGTCATCAAGCAGTCATTGAAGGAAAGGTTGTGTCATGTGGTGACCGTTTCTCTCTCCATCTTCAGCGTCACTATGGTTTCTGGGGATACTGTCCTCACATGACCCAACACTGCAGTGTCTCCATCTTCAGCGTCACTATGGGATACTGTCCTGACATGACCCAACACTGCAGTCTCTCCATCTTCATCATCACTATGGGATACTGTCCTCACATGACCCAACACTGCAGTATCTCCATCTTCAGCGTCACTATGGGATACTGTCCTGACATGACCCAACACTGCAGTCTCTCCATCTTCAGCGTCACTATGGGATACTGTCCTGACATGACCCAACACTGCAGTCTCTCTACCTTCAACATCACTATGGGATACTGTCCTGACATGACCCAACACTGCAGTCTCTCCATCTTCAGCGTCACTATGGGATACTGTCCTGACATGACCCAACACTGCAGTCTCTCTACCTTCAACATCACTATGGGATACTGTCCTGACATGATCCAACACTGCAGTCTCTCCATCTTCAGCGTCACTATGGGATACTGTCCTCACATGACCCAACACTGCAGGCTCTCCATCTTCAGAATTACTATGGGATACTGTCCTGACATGACCCAACACTGCAGTCTCTCCATCTTCAGCGTCACTATGGTTTCTGGGGATACTGTCCTCACATGACCCAACACTGCAGTATCTCCATCTTCATCGTCACTATGGGATACTGTCCTGACATGATCCAACACTGCAGTATCTCCATCTTCATCGTCACTATGGGATACTGTCCTCACATGACCCAACACTGCAGTCTCTCCATCTTCAGCGTCACTATGGGATACTGTCCTGACATGACCCAACACTGCAGTCTCTCCATCTTCATCGTCACTATGGGATACTGTCCTGACATGATCCAACACTGCAGTATCTCCATCTTCATCGTCACTATGGTTTCTGGGGATACTGTCCTGACATGATCCAACACCGCAGTCTCTCCATCTTCATCGTCACTATGGGATACTGTCCTCACATGATCCAACACCGCAGTCTCTCCATCTTCATCGTCACTATGGGATACTGTCCTGACATGATCCAACACTGCAGTATCTCCATCTTCAGCGTCACTATGGGATACTGTCCTGACATGACCCAACACTGCAGTATCTCCATCTTCATCGTCACTATGGGATACTGTCCTGACATGACCCAACACTGCAGTCTCTCCATCTTCAGCGTCACTATGGTTTCTGGGGATACTGTCTTCACATGACCCAACACTGCAGTATCTCCATCTTCATCGTCACTATGGGATACTGTCCTGACATGATCCAACACTGCAGTATCTCCATCTTCATCGTCACTATGGGATACTGTCCTCACATGACCCAACACTGCAGTCTCTCCATCTTCAGCGTCACTATGGGATACTGTCCTGACATGACCCAACACTGCAGTCTCTCCATCTTCATCGTCACTATGGGATACTGTCCTGACATGATCCAACACTGCAGTATCTCCATCTTCATCGTCACTATGGTTTCTGGGGATACTGTCCTGACATGATCCAACACCGCAGTCTCTCCATCTTCATCGTCACTATGGGATACTGTCCTCACATGATCCAACACCGCAGTCTCTCCATCTTCATCGTCACTATGGGATACTGTCCTGACATGATCCAACACTGCAGTATCTCCATCTTCAGCGTCACTATGGGATACTGTCCTGACATGACCCAACACTGCAGTATCTCCATCTTCATCGTCACTATGGGATACTGTCCTGACATGACCCAACACTGCAGTATCTCCATCTTCAGCGTCACTATGGGATACTGTCCTGACATGACCCAACACTGCAGTCTCTCTATCTTCAACATCACTATGGGATACTGTCCTGACATGACCCAACACTGCAGTATCTCCATCTTCAGCGTCACTATGGGATACTGTCCTGACATGATCCAACACTGCAGTATCTCCATCTTCATCGTCACTATTGGATACTGTCCTGACATGATCCAACACTGCAGTCTCTCCATCTTCATCGTCACTATGGGATACTGTCCTGACATGATCCAACACTGCAGTATCTCCATCTTCAGCGTCACTATGGGATACTGTCCTGACATGACACAACACTGCAGTCTCTACATCTTCATCGTCACTATGGGATACTGTCCTCACATGACCCAACACTGCAGTCTCTCTATCTTCAGAATCACTATGGGATACTGTCCTGACATGATCCAACACTGCAGTCTCTCCATCTTCAGGGTCACTATGGTTTCTGGGGATACTGTCCTCACATGACCCAACACTGCAGTCTCTCCATCTTCAGCTTCACTATGGTTTCTGGGGATACTGTCCTCACATGACCCAACACTGCAGTCTCTCCATCTTCAGCATCACTATGGTTTCTGGGGATACTGTCCTGACATGACCCAACACTGCAGTATCTCCATCTTCATCGTCACTATGGGATACTGTCCTGACATGACCCAACACTGCAGTCTCTCCATCTTCAGCGTCACTATGGTTTCTGGGGATACTGTCCTCACATGACCCAACACTGCAGTCATCGACTCAATGCAGAGAATGATACAGCAATTCTGACTTTGAAAAACATATATATGTACCGCCTGAAATTTATATATTTTTTTTCTGAAAATGAAATCGAAAACTTGAACAGTGACTGAGGATTTGTTGTGTGGGAAGACACTTCCCGAAAGAAGAAGTGCTGTATTTATTATTATTATTATCATTATTATTATGATTATGATTATTAATATTATTATTATTATTATTATTATTTGCTGTAGCTGAGCGGTGAGTACGGTTCACAGGGCACTCTGTGGTCTGGGTTCAAAGCGCACACAGACAATGCTGTGAATGTCGACTCCAAACCGGTATGAACTAATGGACAAGCACCAATTTGCATGAGCAACGCCAGACGACAGCATTCAAAAACCACAAAGAATCCCGACCACAACACACACACCTCCAGCTGATTTGAAAACGGTTGTTTGGGGCCATACTGACCAATACATGCTTGTCCACATGTGGAGTGATGGCCTAGAGGTAACGCGTCCGCCTAGGAAGCGAAGAGAATCTGAGTGCGCTGGTTCGAATCACGGTTCAGCCGCCGATATTTCCCCCCCCCCCCTCCACTAGACCTTGAGTGGTGGTCTGGACGCTAGTCATTCGGATGAGACGATAAACCGAGGTCCCGTGAGCAGCATGCATTTAGCGCACGTAAAAGAACCCACGGCAACAAAAGGGTTGTTCCTGGCAAAATTCTGTAGAAAAATCCACTTCGATAGGAAAAACAAATGAAACTGCACGCACGAAAAAAAAAAAAAAAAAAAAAAAAAAGGGGTGGTGCTGTAGTGTAGCGACGCGCTCTCCCTGGGGAGAGCAGCCCGAATTTCACACAGAGGAATCTGATGTGATAAAAAAAGAAATACAGATACAAATACAAAATAATTGTACCTGTCTGGAAAGACATTTCTCCTTTTTCTCTTTTCCATGATTGTCGTACAATATCCGGAACAACTCATCTTCACGGAAGGTACAGGTTGGGTTGGGGAAGTCATTTGAAAATTGTCCGAATTTCGTGAACATATCTCAATGAAGATGACTGGTGTGACAGAACTGTTTAACTCTCTCCATACGAACGGCGAATGAGACGACGTTAACAGCGTTTCACCCCAATTACCGCCATCAAAATATTGCAAGCGGAAGGCTTTTAAACTGAAGAGGTTAATGTTGACAAAGAATACCACAATTCTGACGACGGAAGCTAAAGGTTGGGTCATTGCCGGAGACACCCACTGGACATCCGAGGGGTCTGTGTAGAGGAGAAGAGAGGACTGGCCGTACTGAGTGAGTTAATGTGTCACTGGTCTCAGCAAGAAAATCTGGCATCTGATCATATTGTGCTCGTGGATTCAAGCTTGTTATCTCAAAATGGCTCAGACTGTTCGTTCTGAAAAAACACACAAAAACAACAAAAAACAAGAAACGAAACCAAACATGTGCTTTTTGTCCTGACAGACAGTTTCTGAGTCCTGTAGTCAAGTGTGGCTTTTGGGATTAAATCACGAAAAGCGAGCGTCGACATTGAAGACATTATAAAACAGAACAATTTTAATATCAACGCTCTGTCATTCGCATGACTCTGTGTCTCTGCCGCTCTCTGTTTCTCTGTCTGTCTGCCTGTCTGTTTGTCGCTCTTTCTGTCTCTCTCTGTCTCTCTCACTCAGTCTCCCTCTCACTCAGTCTCTCTCTCTCTTTCTCTGCCTGTCTGTCTGTCTCTCTGCTCTGTCTGTCTGTCTGTCTGTCCATCTATCCACGAGGTGTATTGTCACAGCCGGAAAAGAACAATCCCAAACACGCTCTGTTCAGAAATAGGACAGTGAGCGGTGCGAGACACACGGTTTTACCTTTCTGATTTCCAGTGTGGAAGACGTGTTTAACGAACTGAATATTTCCTTCACGTGTGACATCAACGGATTTGATTTAGTTTGTCTAACAGAGAGATTTATAGACTCAGAATTTGATTTTCGTGCTATATATATATTTTTTTTAACCTTTTCAAATATAGCGCAGCAACAAAGAAAAACTCTCAAGCTTGAAATTCAGGAGGAGTTTTACTTCTGATGGAAAATAGATACAGCTCGTATGTAGAACAAATAAACTTGGACTGCGATAATCTGGTTGGAGTTAGGATTAAATAGCGCCATTTGGAATTGAACAAAGTTCTGATTTGGGTTTCATGTTATGTTGTATCAGCGGGTTCTCCCGTGTACAATGATACAATCTGAAGAACGGGATTTCAATCCTTGAAGGACAATCATTCCAACACGTCGATTATGATAACCAGGATACATACATGACAATGATAATGTGATGACGTAAATGCAAGAACCGAACAAACCAGATGGGGAGAAGGAAAAACAAGAGAGGCAAGGCCTTCAAGACTCACTTGTGATACACTTAAAAAAAAAAAATCCAAGCTCTTTATGTATAGAGTATAATTTCAAAATGTAATGTTTAAGATGAGAAAGATCAGTTTAACGCAAATTAAGTCCCCTAGCATTAATTACAGAGTAATTTCCCTTTTTTTAACTATCTGCACCAAAACGTTTGCAAAATAAATAAAACTTCCATGCTTAGCAAAAGAAGTTCCTGTTTGAACAAAAATGATAATAATGACTGCTCTTATTGTTGGGTCAGAATATCAGATCAAAGTGCCAAGTTTAGAGAATACAAAAAATATACATATAACAGTAAATGCAGTTTGCATATAATTAGGCTTCATTTTTTATTTTTTTGTGCCCATCCCAGAGGTGCAATATTGTTTTAAACAAGATGACTGGAAAGAACTGAATTTTTTCCTATTTTTATGCCTAATTTGGTGTCAACTGACAAAGTATTTGCAGAGAAAATGTCAATGTTAAAGTTTACCACGGACACACAGACGCACACACACACACACACACACACACACACACACACACAGACAACCGAACACCGGGTTAAAACATAGACTCACTTTGTTTACACAAGTGAGTCAATGATATTGTTCATTTCGATTAGGATGAAGATGATGATGACGTGTTTGATGTTTGTTGCTCGACCGATTTCATTGTTGATCTGTAAGGGCAATCCTAACTGGAATTGTGTTTTCTCTTTGATAAAAGATAGTGAATGGATCTTGTAAGGAATGATCTAATAGTGAGTTTACTTGTTTGAGCACCTCATTGCAGCAGCGTTATTGATTATTTTGTTGTCTCTAAAGATTTGTTAACCTGTTGTGCGTTTGTGGGTGATCGTTTGGTTTCATGACACTTGCCTGAACAGCTTACCCATCAACAGAAAAAACAACAAGAAGAAAACAAACAACAAGTAAAGAAAATGTACGTTAAACAAAGAACATAATAATAATAATGGATACTTATATAGCACACTATCCAGAAATCTGCTCTAGGTGCTTTACAAAAACGCTTTTGTTGACATAAAACATCATATCTATGTTGCATACACACACCAAAATGTGACTACACACACACACACACACACACACGCACGCACGCACACACACACACACACACACACACACACACACACACACACACACACACACACACACACACACACACACACTCACGCTGCATACATACATTTTAACATACATGTGTATCTAACAGCTACCCTAACACATACGCACACAAAGGCAGGCACAAACTTACATAACAGACGCACACGCACACACAATACACATTCATATACATGCATGTAGTTATGTAC
>NC_134897.1:1748931-1751431 GCF_041734735.1 Babylonia areolata
GCTTGGTGTTGAGGTCAGCACCCCCAGGCCAGGACTGCTGCCGCATCTTCTCATACAGGGGGCAGTCTTGGAGAATATGGGATGGGGTCTGGTCAGCCTGGCCGCAATCACATAGGGATGTGGCTGCCACTCCAATCCTCTTCAGGTGTGCTCGGAGGCCGCAGTGTCCTGTTCGAAGGCGGTAGATGGTAGTCTGGTGTCTTCTCTCCAGTGTCCTGATGGGATCCTGGTGTGCCTGGTAGTCTGCGGAACTTCAAACACGGAATCTTCCTTCTTGTTTCGTATTTTCGAAACAGAACAGCTATTTGCCGGTTATAGTCGCTGTTACTTAATAGCTTCATCTTGCTAAGTGTCGTTGGAACCACATACTAGTACGGAATACAACTGCATCCACTGCAATACTTTTTTTTTCAACTTGCAAGCCCTTCTTAGCTCAAAGCGTACAAATTACAATGCCTTTTACACCACCCTATATGATGTAAGAGGCCTTGAATTGCCTGCCTTATTTTGTTATCAATTGTTGCTGTGAATGACATTTTATTTTGTTTGTTTGTTTTAGGGGTGGCCTGTTTGTTTGTGTGATGGCTTGTTTGTTTGTTTGTTTGTGTAATGTTGTCCAGTCTGATGAAGGCACGAGGATTGTAACGTGTCAATGTAGGACAGGTATGATGGTGTTTTCTGAACCAGTGATATCCTTTTTAGCTTGGGTTTTTTTCTGCTTTTTTTCAGTTTACTTCTCCAACAGTCAAGGCTTTCCATTAAAAAAAAAAACATAAAAAAAACAAAAAAAACGCGTTTTAGTTTGAACTTTACGCAAAGGAAACTTTTTTTCTTTTGTTTCATTTTGTTTTTAGCATTTCGACTGAGCGTGAATGATCCGCGTGACAAAGAGACGTTTTCTGTTAGACGTTGCGGCAAATAGACGTTTTGTGGGGGACGTTGCGGCAAATAGGTGGCTTTCTGATCAAAGCTGCAGGGTACGGTGCTGTGACTGAGTGGGATTGGGGGCCGCCATTACTCTGTGCTATCTGTTCACGGATGACAGGTTTCGCTCTGTCCCTTCACAATCTCTGCTGGCTCGCTGCTGAGGACTTTCTTGGCTGTGGAGCTTTTATTTCCGCTTCTTTTCTTTTTTTATTGTTTTTTCTTCTTGGTCATGGAGGTGGGGATTTTGATGTGTGTCTTCTCTCTCTGTGTGTGTGTGTGTGTGTGTGTGTGTGTGTGTGTGTGTGTGTGTGACACATTCTCTCTCTCCCTCTCTCTCTCTCTCTCTCTCTCTGTGCCCCCCCTTGAATCTCTGCCCTCTCTCTCTCTCTGTGCCCCCCCTTGAATCTCTGCCCTCTCTCTCTCTCTGTGCCCCCCCTTGAATCTCTGCCCTCTCTCTCTCTCTCTCTCTCTGTGCCCCCCCTTGAATCTCTGCCCTCTCTCTCTCTCTCTCTCTCTGTGCCCCCCCTTGAATCTCTGCCCTCTCTCTCTCTCTCTCTCTGTGTGCCCCCCCTTGAATCTCTGCCCTCTCTCTCTCTCTCTCTCTCTGTGCCCCCCCTTGAATCTCTGCCCCCCCTCTCTCTCTCTGCCCCCCTTGAATCTCTGCCCCCCCCCTCTCTCTCTCTCTCTGCCCCCCTTGAATCTCTGCCCCCCCCCTCTCTCTCTCTCTGCCCCCCTTGAATCTCTGCCCCCCCCCCTCTCTCTCTCTGCCCCCCTTGAATCTCTGCCCCCCCCCTCTCTCTCTCTGCCCCCCTTGAATCTCTGCCCCCCCCCCCCTCTCTCTCTCTGCCCCCCTTGAATCTCTGCCCCCCCCCCCCTCTCTCTCTCTGCCCCCCTTGAATCTTGAATCTCTGCCCCCCCCCCCTCTCTCTCTCTCTGCCCCCCCTTGAATCTTGAATCTCTGCCCCCCCCCCTCTCTCTCTCTCTGCCCCCCTTGAATCTCTGCCCCCCCCCCTCTCTCTCTCTGCCCCCTTGAATCTTGAATCTCTGCCCCCCCCCCCCCTCTCTCTCTCCGCCCCCCTTGAATCTTGAATCTCTGCCCCCCCCCCCCCCTCTCTCTCTGCCCCCCTTGAATCTTGAATCTCTGCCCCCCCCCCTCTCTCTCTCTCTGCCCCCCCTTGAATCTTGAATCTCTGCCCCCCCCCCTCTCTCTCTCTGCCCCCCTTGAATCTTGAATCTCTGCCCCCCCCCCTCTCTCTCTCTGCCCCCTTGAATCTTGAATCTCTGCCCCCCCCTCTCTCTCTCTCTCTGCCCCCCTTGAATCTCTGCCCCCCCCTCTCTCTCTCTCTCTCTGCCTCCCTTGAATCTCTGCCCCCCCCCCTCTCTCTCTCTCTCTGCCCCCCTTGAATCTCTGCCCCCCCCCCCCTCTCTCTCTCTCTGCCCCCCTTGAATCTCTGCCCCCCCCCCTCTCTCTCTCTCTGCCCCCCTTGAATCTCTGCCCCCCCTCTCTCTCTCTCTGTCCCCCTTGAATCTCTGCCCCCCCTCTCTCTCTCTGCCCCCCTTGAATCTCTGCCCC
>NC_134897.1:1756431-1773931 GCF_041734735.1 Babylonia areolata
TCCCCAAGACATCAAAGTTCAACATCAAATATTCCAAAGCATCACACGAAAGCACAGCACACAGATCAGAACAAAAGACAGCCGCTACTTAACCACCCACAGACTGTGTGTCCAACACTGCTGTACCCAGCTGAAACAGGCAGTCCGTGGAACAGAAGACAGACATCTGGACAGGGGATGAGACCGGCGGTTAGTGAAACTTCTGGCTATCTCATTAACTTCTGGCTATCTCATTAACTTCTGGCTATCTCATTAACCTCTACCTCATCAATCCCTGGCTTCCTCATCAATCTCTGGCTGTCATCAACCTCATCAACCTCATCAACCTCTGGTTGCCACATCAGCTTTATCAACCTCTGGCTACCTCATCAACCTCTGGTACCTTATTAACCTCATCAACCTCATTAACCTCTTGTACCCTATTAACCTCCTCAACCTCTAGGACCTCAACAACCTCTGGCTACCTCATCAGCCTCTGGTACCTCATTAACCCCTGGCTGCTTCATCAACCTCTGGTACCTCACCAACCTCATCAACCCCGTTAACCTCTGTCTACCTCATCAACCTCTGGCACCTCATCAACCTCTGGTACCTCATGAACACGGGGAACAAATAACATATTGGGATTGTTAATAACACATTCAAAAGAACGTTTGATGAAGTCTGGCAAAAAAACATTTTAGATTCTGACATTCGAATATTACATGGTTGCTAGAAATATGTTCTCTACATATGCATCTGACATCTTTGCTGAACTTTGTTATAAAAGCGTTCAGTTTTATCCTGTTTGATAATGTATGAATCTGCCTTAATCTTATTGAATTACTGTATGTATTTGACTGATTGATAGTTCCCGGTTGTTGAACATTAATTACACTATGGTTTAAAGCTTTGCCGTTTTCCTGGTACGGACACTGTATTGACAGACATGTGTCGTCACCACTTGGCCACCCTCCTCCTAAAGACAGCATGATTCAGTTGTGAAACAGACTGTTTGGAGAGTCTTACGACACTAAATAATTGACAAGTTGGATAAAACAAGTTACATTACTCTCAGAAACTATGCAGCCTGACCAGATGGAAAGGTTAATTAAAGAAAATATCTCAAGGAATGTCGGGTAATCGTGGTGTTTTTTTTTTTTTTTTTTTTTTTTTTTTTTTTTTTGTTTTTTTTCAACATGCATCAGTTCTGCGTTCTGTGAATGATTCATTTTGTAACGGTCATTCTCGCTTTCCCCCCCAATGTTTTCTCAATTTTGATAACATTGATAGTGGTGTTGTTTTTTTGTTTTTTGGTGTGTTTTTTAATCCACTGATCAGCTTCTGATCGATCCATTCTGAACATACATGTGTGTGTGTGTGTGTGTGTGTGTGTGTGTGTGTGTGTGTGTGTGTGTGTGTGTGTGTGTGGTGGGTGGGGGGTATGTGTGTGCGTGCGTGGGGGAGGAGGGAGGGGGGGCCAGGGGCTCTCGATTTTGTTCTCCCCAAGACATCAAAGTTCAACGTCAAATATTCCAAACCTCTGGCTACCTCATCAACCTGTACCTCATAAACTTTTGGCTACCTCATCAACCTCTGGATCTCATCAACCTCATCAACCACTGGCTACCTCATCAACCTGTGACTACCTCATCAACCTCTGGCACCTCATTAACCTCATCAACTCATTAACCTCTGTCACCTCATTAACCTCATCAACTCATTAACCTCTGGCTACCTCATCAACCTCTGGCACCTCATCAACCTCTGGCTACCTCATCAACCTCTGGCTACCTCATCAACCTCTGGCTACCTCATCATCTGGCACCTCATCAACCTCTGGTACCTCATCAACTTCTGGCACCTCATCAACCTCTGGCACCTCATCATCTGGCACCTCATCAACCTCTGGCTACCTCATCAACCTCTGGCACCTCATCAACCTCTGGCACCTCATCAACCTCCGGCTACCTCATCATCTGGCACCTCATCAACCTCCGGCTACCTCATCAGCCTCTGGCACCTCATCAACCTCTGGCTACCTCATCAACCTCTGGCTACCTCATCAACCTCTGGCTACCTCATCATCTGGCACCTCATCAACCTCTGGTACCTCATGAACACGGGGAACGTAATGTTGGGGTGGGGGGGTGGGGTGGTGGATGGACAGCTTCTCCTCTCCAAAGCCCACTGCGGCAGAACGATGCTTGGCTGATGAGCGGGGCACGGACGGCTGGCTTTGGGGCAGACTGAGGACTGACGGGCTGCCCTGGCTGGGGATGGCTTGCTTGGCCTTGTCTGTCCTGCAACTTATCTGCCCCTGGGTGGCTGGGTTGGGCTTGTCTGTCCTGCAACTTATCTGCCCCTGGATGGCTAGGTTGGGCTTGTCTGTCCTGCAACTTATCTGCCCCTGGATGGCTGGGTTGGGCTTGTCTGTCCTGCAACTTATCTGCCCCTGGGTGGCTGTGTTGGGCTTGTCTGTCCTACAACTTGTCTGCCCCTGGATGGCTTGCTTGGCCTTTTCTGTCCTGCAACTTGTCTGCCCCTAGGTGGCTAGGTTGGCCTTGTCTGTCCTGCAACTTGTCTGCCCCTAGGTGGCTAGGTTGGCCTTGTCTGCCCTGCAACTTATCTGCCCCTGGATGGCTTGCTTGGCCTTTTCTGTCCTGTAACTTATCTGCCCCTGGGTGGCTAGGTTGGGCTTGTCTGTCCTGCAACTTATCTGCCCCTGGATGGCTGTGTTGGGCTTATCTGTCCTGCAACTTATCTGCCCCTGGATGGCTGTGTTGGGCTTGTCTGTCCTGCAACTTATCTGCCCCTGGGTGGCTGTGTTGGGCTTGTCTGTCCTGCAACTTATCTGCCCCTGGATGGCTGTGTTGGGCTTGTCTGTCCTGCAACTTATCTGCCCCTGGATGGCTGGGTTGGCCTTGTCTGTCCTGTAACTTATCTGCCCCTGGCGTCCCGGACAGCTTTCTTTCTGGGGGTGGGCTGGAGGTGGGGGGGGGGGAGTGAAGGAGTGGTGTTGAGGGAAGGGGGGGGGGGACGGCGGGGGACGGGGGGTATTTTTGGGGATAAGGTTTATGCCTGTCTGCGGTCTGTAGGCTTGCGTTTGTCAGTCTGTGAGAGTGCCTGCCTGTTGTCTGTCTGTCTGTATGTCTGTTCCTCCCTTCTTGTGCCCCCCTTTGGATGATTTGTCTTGTACTCGACTGTACATGATAGCAGGCGGTGGACGTGCGTGTTCAACACATTTATTCACGAAAAAGATATATGCGTACTTGGACCCGTTTCTCCCCCCTGCACACACACACACACACACACACACACACACACACACACACACCACACACACACACACCACCACCACCACCACCACCACCACCACCACCAGAAGCCCACACCCATGACCACTACCCGATCCAGTGAGGTCAGGCCAAGCCCATGAACCATGTGCTTGATAATGGCTGGACCAGCACTCGTGTAGCAATCACTGCTCTCTGCAAACCTCCAAGATCCTCCATGATAGAGCCTGCAATATTCTGCTGCAGTGACACGTGGCGGAATATGCAAATCAAGACAGCAACATGCGAACTCCTCTTTTACCGTATGTGGTTATTTTTAGATGATCAAGTTTCCATTTTTCAAGAGCAACAAATACAACACATAGATTGTAGTTCGTCCGTCGGGCTCTGTGGGTGCGCAGATGACTGGTCAGGCCAATCCGCGCCCTGAAGGTTCTGATGCAGTGTGGACAGGGGATGGTGGCGGCTGTCGGGGACTTGCTGGCACTGCTTTTCCTGGCCTGTCTGCGTTGCTCTGCTGCAGCGATTCTGTTGGCCTCACAGGATTTGGCGCCTTTGTGGACAGCTAAACGCCACTTCATGTGTCGTGGCTGATGTTGAAGGCCTTCAGAGAAGCTTTCAGAGTGTCTTTGAAGCGTTTCTTTTGGCCTCAATGGGAGCGCTTGCCATGTTGGAGTTCGCCGTACAGCAGTTTCTTAGGGATTATTCTCCACTTAAAGACAAATTGGTTTCCGAACATGAAGAAAACGTGTTGAAAGAAATACCCACAGCAACTATCAAGGACATGCACAGCTATGCATCATTTTTCCACGTTAAGACGTAACACAAATGTATTAGTCGTGTGGAAATCTGGTCAGAGGGTGGGATGGGGGAAAATAGAAGTATATATATATATATATATATATATATATATATATATATATATATATATATATATATATATATATAATGATAGATAAATGAAAATAAGAACATAAATGATAATTATACTTCAACTACTACTACTACTACTACTACTACTGCCGCTGCTGCTGCTGCTGCTGCTGCTGCTGCTGCTATGAAGAAGAAGAAGAAGAAGAAGAAGAAGAAGAAGAAGAAGAAGAAGAAGAAGAAGAAGAAGAAGAAGAAGAAGAAGAAGAAGAAGAAGAAGCTCCTGGAATCATTTGGATTACATGTTTCCCTTTTCTAGACAATTCATCTGCCAGTTCATTGATAAAGAATGAAAATAACTGTGGACTATACAAACAGCCCTGTTTAATGCCTCTTGGACAAGTGAAAAAATGAGTATGATTTTTTTTTATCCTTTACACAGGCTGAGACTGCATCGTATATTCCTCGCACTGCTCTGTAAAACCTACCATTGATACCACAATTCCTCAAGACGTTCCACAACATGTTTCTGTTAGCCGAATCAAAAGCTTTCTGAAAATCTACAAATCAACATAACGTTTGGTGTTTCGGTTTAGGTATTTTTGTACAAAAGCATAAAGAGTGAAAATATGATTAATCGAACTGAATCCTGCCCTAAAACCGGCTGGCACCTCAAATATTTTGGCCTTCCTTTGTGCCCATTTTGTATGTCTTTAATTTAAGAATATGAGTATAAACCTTTCCTTTCGCACTTGTTAAAGCTGCCCATTTGTAATCATCGGAATTGTTGTTATCTCCCTTTTATGTATTGGCACAACTAAATTGTTGGAAATTCCCCCGTTTCAAGAAGTGAGTTAAAAATACCTTGTAGAAAATCAACGATTGGATTGTTTACTTGTTTCAACATTCTACCAACAAAAAAATTCAGTGCCAGCACTTTTACCAGTTTTCAAATGTTTCATACCTTCGATGATTTCTGTTTTGGTTGTTGACTCTTTTGATAAATATTTATCTCTGTCCTCCTCTTCCTCTACTGTCGCGTTATTCTGTTGCTCTAAATCATTTGCAACATAAATTACAATATAGAAATGATCATACCAATGATATAAACTAACATTGTTACACATGGTTGTTTGTTTGCTTACTGACCTACTCGTTGTCCAAAATAATTTGGGGTCGTTAAAAAGATTGTTTCAATTTCTGTAACTTGATCCCATCATGTTGCTCTTTCCTATCCTTTTTTTTATTAATATTTTTTTATAGTTTATTGTAATACTTTCTCTCACTTATATATAACACTCTGCGTTCTCCCAAACCCGTTTTAGCACTCAAAAGGCTGTTTTAGCGTCTTATTCTTCTTCTTCGCAGAGAGAGAGAGAGAGAGAGAGAGAGAGAGAGAGAGAGCTCCATAAGATGAACTCCGCACGTGATTCACGTTTATTTCAAGGATCACCCGGCTTCTTTCTGCTTCTCATTTTCATTGGGTGTTGGGACACAAGCAAAATGCTCCAGCTCTAAGTGACCTCTAGTTGGGATGGATGTGGGGTGAGAATGCATGACAGGAAAAAGAGAAAAAAATATGAGAGAAAAAGGTCACAGAGAGAGAGAGAGAGAGAGAGAGAGAGAGAGAGAGAGAGAGAACGGAAGGCCTGACGAGGCCCGATGACACCAAGGCAGATAGCGAAGGCTTTGAACAGGAAGTGACGTCACCACTGTCCATCACTCACTCTGCCACTTCCGCTGACTCTGTTACTCTTCTTCTTCCCTCTTCCTATGTCTTCATTCTCCTTATCTCCCTCCTCCTCCCTCTCCTCTCCACCCTCTTCCTCTTCCCTCTTCCTATGTCTTCATTCTCCTTATCTCCCTCCTCCTCCCTCTCCTCTCCACCCTCTTCCTCTTCCCTCTTCCTATGTCTTCATTCTCCTTATCTCCCTCCTCCTCCCTCTCCTCTCCACCCTCTTCCTCTTCCCTCTTCCTATGTCTTCATTCTCCTTATCTCCCTCCTCCTCCCTCTCCTCTCCACCCTCTTCCTCTTCCCTCTTCCTATGTCTTCATTCTCCTTATCTCCCTCCTCCTCCCTCTCCTCTCCACCCTCTTCCTCTTCCCTCTTCCTATGTCTTCATTCTCCTTATCTCCCTCCTCCTCCCTCTCCTCTCCACCCTCTTCCTCTTCCCTCTTCCTATGTCTTCATTCTCCTTATCTCCCTCCTCCTCCCTCTCCTCTCCACCCTCTTCCTCTTCCCTCTTCCTATGTCTTCATTCTCCTTATCTCCCTCCTCCTCCCTCTCCTCTCCACCCTCTTCCTCTTCCCTCTTCCTATGTCTTCATTCTCCTTATCTCCCTCCTCCTCCCTCTCCTCTCCACCCTCTTCCTCTTCCTCTTCCTATGTCTTCATTCTCCTTATCTCCCTCCTTCTCCCTCTCCTCTCCACCCTCTTCCCTCTTCCTATGTCTTCATTCTCCTTATCTCCCTCCTCCTCCCTCTCCTCTCCACCCTCTTCCCTCTTCCTATGTCTTCATTCTCCTTATCTCCCTCCTCCTCCCTCTCCTCTTCACCCTCTCCTCTTCCTCTTCCCGCTTCCTATGTCTTCATTCTCCTTATCTCCCTCCTCCTCCCTCTCCTCTCCACCCTCTTCTCTTCCTCTTCCCTCTTCCTATGTCTTCATTCTCCTTATCTCCCTCCTCCTCCCTCTCCTCCACCCTCTCCTCTTCCTCTTCCCGCTTCCTATGTCTTCATTCTCCTTATCTCCCTCCTCCTCCCTCTCCTCTCCACCCTCTTCTCTTCCTCTTCCTGCTCATCATCCCCTTCTCCTCCTCCTCCTCCTCTTCCTACTCTTACCACTATCCTCCTGTGCCTTCTCCCCCACACCCCTCCTCTTCTCCACCCCCCTTCTCCCCCTCTCCCTCCTCCTCTTCTTCCTCCTCCACTCCCCCATCCTTCTCCACTCCTCTCAAGGCCTGACTAAGCGCGTTGGGTTACGCTGCTGGTCAGGCATCTGCTTGGCAGATGTGGTGTAGCGTATATGGATTTGTCCGAACGCAGTGACGCCTCCTTGAGCTACTGGAACTGAAACTGAAACTCTCCATTCCCCCCATCCTCCTCCTCCCATCCTTCTCCAACCCCCCCGCCCCCCATCATCCTACCCCCATCCTTCTCCACTCCCCCATCCTTCTCCACTCCCCCCATCCTTCTCCACTCCCCCATCCTTCTCCACTCCCCCATCCTTCTCCACTCCCCCATCCTTCTCCACTCCCCCATCCTCCTCCACTCCCCCATCCTTTCCCCCCCTCCTTCTCCACCACCCTCCTTCTCCACTCCCCCATCCTTCTCCACTCCCCCCTCCTTCTCCCACCCCCCTCCTTCTCCACTCCCCCTCCTTCTCCACTCCCCCTCCTTCTCCACTCCCCCCTCCTTCTCCCAGCCCCTCCTTCTCCACTCCCCCCTCCTTCTCCCACCCCCCTCCTTCTCCCACCCCCTCCTCCACTCCCCCATCCTTCTTCCCCATCTTTCTCCACTCCCCCCATCCTTCCCCACTCCACCATCCTTCTCCCCCCATCCTCCTCCACTCCCCCATCCTCCTCCACACCCCATCCTTCTCCCCCCATCCTTCTCCACTCCCCCATCCTTCTCCCCAAATCCTTCTCCACTCCCCCATCCTTCTCCACTCCCCCATCCTTCTCCCCAAATCCCTCTCCACTCCCCCCATCCTTCTCCACTCCCCCATCCTTCTCCCCAAATCCTTCTCCACTCCCCCCATCCTTCTCCACTCCCCCATCCTTCTCCCCAAATCCTTCTCCACTCCCCCCATCCTCCTCCACTCCCCCCATCCTCCTCCACTCCCCCATCCTCCTCCACTCCCCCATCCTTCTCCACTCCCCCATCCTTCTCCACTCCCCCCATCCTTCCCCACTCCCCCCATCCTTCCCCACTCCCCCATCCTTCTCCACTCCCCCATCCTGCTCCACTCCCCCATCCTCCACTCCCCCATCCTCTTCCCCCCATCCTCCTCCACTCCCCCCATCCTCCTCCACTCCCCCATCCTTCTCCACTCCCCCCATCCTTCCCCACTCCCCCATCCTTCCCCACCCCCCCATCCTTCTCCACTCCCCCCATCCTTCCCCACTCCCCCATCCTTCTCCACTCCCCCATCCTGCTCCACTCCCCCATCCTCTTCCCCCCATCCTCCTCCACTCCCCCCATCCTCCTCCACTCCCCCATCCTTCTCCACTCCCCCCATCCTTCCCCACTCCCCCATCCTTCCCCACCCCCCCATCCTTCTCCACTCCCCCCATCCTTCCCCACCCCCCCATCCTTCTCCACTCCCCCCATCCTTCTCCACCCCCCCCATCCTTCTCCACCCCCCCATCCTCCTCCACTCCCCCCATACTTCTCCACCCCCCCCCCATCCTCCTCCACTCCCCCATCCTTCTCCACTCCCCCCATCCTTCTCCCACCCCCATCCTCCTCCCCCACCCCACCCCCATCTTTCACTCCTCTCACCCCCACCCCACCCCATCCGCTTGTTCCACAACGTCCGTCTCTCTCTGTCCTTACCTGCCCCCCCTCCCCCCCCCCCCCCACTCCCCTCCCATTTTATTTGTTGTTGTGTTGTTCGATTCACTCTACCCTTATTCAGCCCCCTTCCAGGGCAGCTCCTACCCACCACCACCCCGCCCCTTTTATACATGAAATATGAATTATTGTTCTGCTGTCAAATGTCTTTGGCTTTCTTCTCTCCTTGCCCTTACTTTCCATTTTCGATTCATCTCTCTCTCTCCCTTCCCCACCACATCGTTATTTTTTCTTAAAAATTCGAGGAAAGAAGTCCCCCCCCCCCCCCCCCCCCACCCCCAACCCCTAGTCTCCGTTTTGTATTGTATGTCCTCTCTCTCTCTCTCTCTCTCTCTCTCTCTCTCTCTCTCTCTCTCCGCTTTATGTTTCTCACTTCGGTCATGTCTCTGTATGTGCATAAGTGTGTGTGTGTGTGTGTGTGTGTGTGTGTGTGTGTGTGTGTGTGTGTGTGTGTGTGTGTGTGTGTGTGTGTGTGTGTGTGTGTGTGTGTGTGTGTGTGTGTGTGTGTGTTGGGTGGAGAGAGTGTGTGCATGTGTATGGATATGAATGTATGAATGCGTCTGTTTTATTACTTTTTACGATGTTAATGATGATGATGGTGATCATTCTTCGTTGTAGTAGCAGTGGATGTAGCAGTGTTTACAAAATGATTATTTTTGTGTCGTTATCGTTAATGTTGTTATTGTTATTGTTGTCACAAGGACAGATTGGAAGACTGGGCGATACCTAAAATCTTTATCCTTGAGTAATAAAGTTTTTGAATCTTGAATCTCTTTCTCCCCCCCCCCCACCCCCTCATCCTCCCTTCCCCTCTTTATCACTCTTCCACTGACTAAGCAACTAATATTGAATAAGTGCGTACTTATGCATAACATGATAGTCGGTAAATATCCTATTCATCTAACATCAAAACACGCGAAGTTCAGGCATGTGTTTTTTGGTTTTCGTTTTTTTTTTTCCGGCAGATGTGGTGGAACACATTATTATGGATCAATCCACTCACTCTGACACCTCCCTGAAACTGAAACTGAAACACCAAATGGAGAGAGTTTATGAAACCGCGGCTTGTAAAATAAAGCTCACTTTTGACAAAAGGTGTGTTAAACGTGTGAGACCATAGGTCTGTCTTCAGGGACTGTGTTAGTTGGAAATCTGAAGACAGACCTATGGTCTGAAACGTTGGACACCTTGTATCAAAAGTGTAATATTTTACAAACCACAGGTGTTGTTTTTTCTTCTTTATAAGCTTTCTTCATTTGATGTTTTTATAGACTCAGTAGTCATCTTCATTTTATCGTTGAAACAGAAACTGTGCAGAACTACTCTGGATACATGTTTTCAACACAGTCATCACACACACACAATACCATACATGTTTTCAACACAGTCATCGGACACACACAATACCATACATGTTTTCAACACAGTCATCGGACATACACAATACCATACATGTTTTCAACACAGTCACAGAGACATACAATACCATACATGTTTTCAACACAGTCATCGGACACACACAATACCATACACATTCATCGGACACACACAAAACCATACATGCTTTCAACACAGTCACGGACACACACAATACCATACATGTTTTCAACACAGTCATCGGACACACACAATACCATACATGTTTTCAACAGTCATCGGACACACACAATCCCATACATGTTTTCAACACAGTCATCGGACACACACGATACCATACATGTTTTCAACACAGTCATCGGACACAAACAATCCCATACATGTTTTCCACACAGTCATCGGACATACACAATACCATACATGTTTTCAACACAGTCATCGGACACAAACAATACCATACATGCTTTCAACACAGTCATCGGACACACACAATACCATACATGTTTTCAACACAGTCATCGGACACACACAATACCATAAATGTTTTCAACACAGTCACAGACACATACAATACCATACATGTTTTCAACACAGTGATCGGACACACACAATACCATAAATGTTTTCAACACAGTCACAGACACATACAATACCATACATGTTTTCAACACAGTCATCGGACACACACAATACCATAAATGTTTTCAACACAGTCACAGACACAAACAATACCATAAATGTTTTCAACACAGTCACAGACACAAACAATACCATACATGCTTTCAACACAGTCATCGGACACACACAATACCATAAATGTTTTCAACACAGTCACAGACACAAACAATACCATACATGTTTTCAACACAGTGATCGGACACACACAATACCATAAATGTTTTCAACACAGTCACAGACACAAACAATACCATACATGCTTTCAACACAGTCATCGGACACACACAATACCATAAATGTTTTCAACACAGTCACAGACACAAACAATACCATACATGCTTTCAACACAGTGATCGGACACACACAATACCATAAATGTTTTCAACACAGTCACAGACACAAACAATACCATACATGCTTTCAACACAGTCATCGGACACACACAATACCATAAATGTTTTCAACACAGTCACAGACACAAACAATACCATACATGCTTTCAACACAGTGATCGGACACACACAATACCATAAATGTTTTCAACACAGTCACAGACACAAACAATACCATACATGCTTTCAACAAAGTCATCGGACACACACAATACCATAAATGTTTTCAACACAGTCACAGACACAAACAATACCATACATGCTTTCAACACAGTCATCGGACATACACAATCCCATACATGTTTTCAACAGTCATCGGACATACACAATACCATACATGTTTTCAACACAGTCATCGGAAACACACAATACCATACATGTTTTCAACACAGTGATCGGACACACTCAATACCATACATGTTTTCCACACAGTCATCGGACACACACAATACCATACATGTTTTCAACACAGTCATCGGACACAAACAATCCCATACATGTTTTCAACACAGTCATCGGACACACACAATACCATAAATGTTTTCAACACAGTCACAGACACAAACAATACCATACATGTTTTCAACACAGTGATCGGACACACACAATACCATAAATGTTTTCAACACAGTCACAGACACAAACAATACCATACATGCTTTCAACACAGTCATCGGACACACACAATACCATAAATGTTTTCAACACAGTCACAGACACAAACAATACCATACATGTTTTCAACACAGTGATCGGACACACACAATACCATAAATGTTTTCAACACAGTCACAGACACAAACAATACCATACATGCTTTCAACACAGTCATCGGACACACACAATACCATAAATGTTTTCAACACAGTCACAGACACAAACAATACCATACATGCTTTCAACACAGTGATCGGACACACACAATACCATAAATGTTTTCAACACAGTCACAGACACAAACAATACCATACATGCTTTCAACACAGTCATCGGACACACACAATACCATAAATGTTTTCAACACAGTCACAGACACAAACAATACCATACATGCTTTCAACACAGTGATCGGACACACACAATACCATAAATGTTTTCAACACAGTCACAGACACAAACAATACCATACATGCTTTCAACACAGTGATCGGACACACACAATACCATAAATGTTTTCAACACAGTCACAGACACAAACAATACCATACATGCTTTCAACACAGTCATCGGACATACACAATCCCATACATGTTTTCAACAGTCATCGGACATACACAATACCATACATGTTTTCAACACAGTCATCGGACACACACAATACCATACATGTTTTCAACACAGTGATCGGACACACACAATACCATACATGTTTTCCACACAGTCATCGGACACACACAATACCATACATGTTTTCAACACAGTCATCGGACACACACAATACCATACATGTTTTCAACACAGTCATCGGACACACACAATACCATACATGTTTTCAACACAGTCATCGGACACACATGATACCATACATGTTTTCAACACAGTCATCGGACACACATGATACCATACATGTTTTCAACACAGTCATCGGGCACACACAAAATACCATACATGTTTTCAACACAGTCATCGGACACAAACAATACCATACATGTTTTCAACACAGTCATCGGACACAAACAATACCATACATGTTTTCAACACAGTCATCGAACACACACAATCCCATACATGTTTTCAACACTGTCATCGGACACACACGATACCATACATGTTTTCAACACAGTCATCGGACACACAAAATGCCATACATGTTTTCAACACAGTCATCGGACACAAACAATACCATACATGCTTTCAACACAGTCATCGGACACACACAATCCCATACATGTTTTCAACACAGTCATCGGACACACATGATACCATACATGTTTTCAACACAGTCATCGGACACAAACTATACCATACATGGTTTCAACACAGTCACGGACACACACAATAACATACATGTTTTCAACACAGTCATCGGACACACACAATACCATACATGTTTTCAACACAGTCATCGGACACACATGATACCATACATGTTTTCAACACAGTCATCGGACACACATGATACCATACATGTTTTCAACACAGTCATCGGACACACATGATACCATACATGTTTTCAACACAGTCATCGGACACACACAATACCATACATGTTTTCAACACAGTCATCGGACACACATAATACCATACATGTTTTCAACACAGTCATCGGACACACACAATACCATACATGTTTTCAACACAGTCATCAGACACACACAATACCATACATGTTTTCAACACAGTCATCGGACACACACAATACCATACATGTTTTCAACACAGTCATCGGACATACACAATACCATACATGTTTTCAACAGTCATCGGACATACACAATACCATACATGTTTTCAACAGTCATCAGACATACACAATACCATACATGTTTTCAACAGTCATCGGCCACACACAATACCATACATGTTTTCAACAGTCATCAGACATACACAATACCATACATGTTTTCAACAGTCATCAGACATACACAATACCATACATGTTTTCAACAGTCATCAGACATACACAATACCATACATGTTTTCAACAGTCATCAGACATACACAATACCATACATGTTTTCAACAGTCATCAGACATACACAATACCATACATGTTTTCAACACAGTCATCGGACACACACAATACCATACATGTTTTCAACAGTCATCGGACATACACAATACCATACATGCTTTCAACACAGTCACGGACACACACAATAACATACATGCTTTCAACACAGTCATCGGACACACAAAATGCCATACATGTTTTCAACACAGCCATCGGACACACACAATACCAGTTTAAAACAAAACCCATACTGATTACCCGATGGTCATGCCATAATATGTTTTCGTTTGAGTCGAATATATATTGATTTTGTTTAGATCAATCAATTCGGTTCTGTCACAGGAAGATGGAAAACAATTACCTTGTTGAGACGTAAGGATAATTCGCCAGGACTGCTCCAAGACACAATTAATCTGGAGAAAACGATGGGGGCGGGGGTGGGGGGGGGGGGGGGGTGTATGGGGGTGGATGTTATCAGACTGAAGGGGGTGGAGAGATGGGACTGGCTAAAATAGTTCTCCCTGTCGGCAGATTAAAATCAACAACAACAACACATGAATCAATAAAGAAAAGAAAAGAACACACAGACAGTTTGAAGGAATCACGGCACAAAATGAAAGCTTGTAGGAAATGAAGTCACCACTGTGTCTCTCTGTCTCTGTCTGTCTGTCTGTCTGTCTGTCTCTGTCTGTGTTCCTGTCTCTATCTCTGTCTGTCTGTCACTCTGTGTGTGTGTGTGTGTGTGTGTGTGTGTGTGTGTGTGATCTGTTCCGCTAAACCTCTTTATCTCCTTTTTCTCCGTTCTTTTTTTTTTTATCCTCCTCCTCCACTTCCTCCACCTCTTCCTCTTCTGTTCCCCTCCCTCCTCTTCCTCCTCTTCCTCTTCCTTCTCCTCCCCTTCCTCCTCTTCTTCCTCCTCTTCCTCCTCCTCTTCTTCTTCCTTCTCCTCCCGTTCTTCCTCTTCTTCCTCCTCTTCTTCTTCCTTCTCCTCCCCTTCCTCCTCCTCTTCCTCCTCTTCTTCCTCCTCTTCTTCTTCCTTCTCCTCCCGTTCTTCCTTTTCTTCCTCCTCGCCTTCCTCCTCCTCTTCCTCTTCGTCTTCCTTCTCCTCCTCTTCTTCCTTCTCCTCTTCTTCCTCCTCTTCTTCTTCCTTCCCCTCCTCTTCTTCTTCCTTCCCCTCCTCTTCCTCCTCTTCTTCTTCCTTCTCCTCCTCTTCCTCTCCTCCTCCTCTTCTTCTTCCTTTTCCTCCTCTTCCTCCTCTTCCTTCCCCTCCTCCGAATTTGCCATCCATTCCCGTTTTACCCATTTTATTCGTTTTGCTGTCAAATTTCTTTCCACCGTCATCTTCAGTTTTTTTCCCCGTCTGCATTTAAATTGGTTAAACCCTCTTTTTTTTGTGTGTGTTTATATATTCATCTCGGAGGGAAAAATTGGAGGAGTAGTATTTGAAGCACTCTGTTCTTCTTCAATGTATGTTGTTCTTCAATGATTTTTTTCTTCTTTTTTTCTTCCTCTTCAAGGCCCGACAAAGCTTGTTGGCTTACGCTGCTGGTCAGGCATCTGCTTGGCAGATGTGGTGTAGCGTATATGGATATGGAAGGCAGTGACGCCTCCTTAAGTAACTGAACTGAACTGAACTCTTCTTCAAGCTATAATGTCTTCGTCCTCATTCAACCCCCTGCCCCCCCATCCCCCACACGCATTCTCTCTCTCTTTCTCTCTCTCTCTCTCTCTCTCTTTCTCTCTGGACAACATGGGCACGATTATGTATTGTCCACAGGTGAGGAGGAATTTTGTTTAATGTCCCGTCACACATAACGGTGATTGAAGACATTTTGTTAAAGTATTTATGAATACATTTGAGTATTATCGGTTAGAAGGGGTGGGAGATGTGAATGACTGGAGGGGTGGGGGTGAAACTGGGCAAATGAGGGTGAAATGTGGGAAATACTGATTTCGGCTTCGTGTTAATCGTGGTGTGTAATATTCTGGTAGAAAAGCACCGCTCCAAAAGAGGCCGCCGGTACAATGGCTGAAGTACCGCCACGAACACAGGTCGACGCACAAATGGACCTTGTAGCACTCTCCTACCGAATCCACCGCACAAAAACTCCGATTTCACGTCACCAAAACACAGATGAATGGGGAAACGAATCTCATAATAAAACAAGAGAGGCAAGGCCTTCAAGACTCACTTGTGATAAATTAAGTCCCCTAGCATTAATTACAGAGTAATTTCCCTTTTTTACTATCTGCACCAAAACGTTTGCAAAATAAATAAAAATTCCATGCTTAGCAAAAGAAGTTCCTGTTTGAACAAAAAAAAAAGAAAAAAAAAAGAAGATAATAATGACTCCTCTTGTTGTTGTGTCAGAATAAGAGGTCAAAGTGCCAAGTTTAGAGAATACAAAAAAAATGTAAATATAACAGTAAATGCAATTTGCATATAATTAGGCTTCTTTTTTATTTTTTGTGCCCCTCCCAGAGGTGCAATATTGTTTTAAACAAGATGACTGGAAAGAACTGAATTTTTCCTATTTGTATGCCTAATTTGGTGTCAACTGACAAAGTATTTGCAGAGAAAATGTCAATGTTAAAGTTTACCACGGACACACACACACACACACACACACACACACACAGACAACCGAACACCGGGTCAGAACATAGACTCACTTTGTATACACAAGTGAGTAAAAAACAACAAAAACAATAACAGTTAAAAGATATTATTTTATGGCAGAGCTGTTTGTTCTTGCTGCTTGACGTCATCCACGGGCAGGTCACTCTTGTCTTGTGCACAGGTGGTTGTGCTCGCGATGCGTGTGTCAGCGTTTGTGTCTTTGCAGTGTCCTTTGTTTCAATGGAATGTATAATTCTTCATTGTCTTCATATTAAGAAGAAAAGAGAGAACGCCTATTGAGACGCGAAGACAATTTGACAGACTGTTCCAAGACACACTTAATTAATCTCCCGTTTGGGGCGGGGAAGTGGAGGTGTGCGGGGGTGGGGTGGGATTGAAGGGAAGTGGAGAGAGAGAGAGAGAGAGAGAGAGAGAGAGAGAGACAGAGAGACAGAGGGAGACAGAGAGAGAGAGAGGAGGGGATTGATTGATACCAGGGGAATAGTTGCCTGCATGGTTTGTTCGGCGTTTATATATTGAATTGTCTTGGAAGGAGAGATTAGAGCACTCACTTAGTTTTATTTTTTCGTGTTTTTTTTTTCTTCTTTTTTGTTTTTGCTTTTTTCATTGATGACTTGATGTAAAAAAGCGATTGTTGCTTATTCAATTCAATTTACCATCATGAAATAAAATCTCGACTTGACTTCTTCACCTTAATTTGCTTTCTTTCGTCCACCCACTGTCCGCTCCATTCTGTCTGTCTCTGTCTGTCTGTCTCTCTGTGTCCCTACTCTCTGTCTGTCTGTCCCCGTCTCTCTCTGTCTCTGTCTGTCTGCCTGTCTGTGTCCTTCCCTCTCTGTCTGTCTCTGTCTCTCCGTCTCTGTCTCGGTCTCTCTGTCTGTCTCTGTCTCTGTCTCTCTCTCTCTCTCTCCTCTCTCGCCTTCTCGCTGTCTCTATCATCGTCTTCTCAAAGAAGGTGGACGTGGTCTGTATTATCTTTACACACACACACACACACACACACACACACACACACACACACA
>NC_134897.1:1781431-1786431 GCF_041734735.1 Babylonia areolata
GCCCTTTAAATTAGTGCTGCGCAAAGAATACTGCCCACTTCTCTGCAGCTGACGACACTAGCTGCTTGACTGCAATGAAAAGAGACTTTACTGTGCGTGGTGAAAGAGAAAGTTATGTTGCCTCTTCAGGAGTTTGCTGTCCTTAGTTCTTCAGTCTGTGTGTTCCCTCTTCAGGAGTTTGCTGTCCTTAGTTCTTCAGTCTGTGTTCCCTCTTCAGGAGTTTGCTGTCCTTAGTTCTTCAGTCTGTGTGTGTTCCCTCTTCAGGAGTTTGCTGTCCTTAGTTCTTCAGGAGTTTGCTGTCCTCAGTTCTTCAGTCTGTGTGTTCCCTCTTCAGGAGTTTGCTGTCCTCAGTTCTTCAGTCTGTGTGTTCCCTCTTCAGGAGTTTGCTGTCCTCAGTTCTTCAGGAGTTTGCTGTCCTTAGTTCTTCAGTCTGTGTGTTCCCTCTTCAGGAGTTTGCTGTCCTTAGTTCTTCAGTCTGTGTTTTCCCTCTTCAGGAGTTTGCTGTCCTTAGTTCTTCAGTCTGTGTGTTCCCTCTTCAGGAGTTTGCTGTCCTCAGTTCTTCAGTCTGTGTGTTCCCTCTTCAGGAGTTTGCTGTCCTCAGTTCTTCAGTGTGTGTTCCCTCTTCAGGAGTTTGCTGTCCTTAGTTCTTCAGTCTGTGTGTTTTCCCTCTTCAGAAGTTTGCTGTCCTTAGTTCTTCAGTCTGTGTGTGTTCCCTCTTAAGGAGTTTGCTGTCCTTAGTTCTTCAGTCTGTGTGTGTTCCCTCTTGAAGAGTTTGCTGTCCTCAGTTCTTCAGTCTGTGTGTTCCCTCTTCAGGAGTTTGCTGTCCTTAGTTCTTCAGGAGTTTGCTGTCCTTAGTTCTCCAGTCTGTGTGTTCCCTCTTCGGGAGTTTGCTGTCCTTAGTTCTTCAGGAGTTTGCTGTCCTCAGTTCTTCAGTCAGTGTGTCCCTCTTCAGGAGTTTGCTGTCCTTAGTTCTTCAGTCAGTGTGTCCCTCTTCAGGAGTTTGCTGTCCTTAGTTCTTCAGTGTGTGTGTTCCTCTTGAGGAGTTTGCTGTCCTTAGTTCTTCAGTGTGTGTGTTCCTCTTGAGGAGTTTGCTGTCCTTAGTTCTTCAGTCTGTGTGTTCCCTCTTCAGGAGTTTGCTGTCCTTAGTACTTCATTCTGTGTTTTCCCTCTTCAGGAGTTTGCTGTCCTTAGTTCTTCAGTCTGTGTGTTCCCTCTTCAGGAGTTTGCTGTCCTTAGTTCTTTGGTCTGTGTGTTCCCTCTTCAGGAGTTTGCTGTCCTTAGTTCTTTGGTCTGTGTGTGTTCCCTCTTCAGGAGTTTGCTGTCCTTAGTTCTTTGGTCTGTGTGTGTTCCCTCTTCAGGAGTTTGCTGTCCTCAGTTCTTTAGGAGTTTGCTGTCCTTAGTTCTTCAGTGTGTGTGTTGTCTCTTCAGGAGTTTGCTGTCCTCAGTTCTTCAGTCTGTGTGTGTTCCCTCTTCAGGAGTTTGCTGTCCTTAGTTCTTCAGTCTGAGGATAGCAGGTAGTTTGGAGGGGGAGGAAGTGGTGTGTGTGTGTGTGTGTGTGTGTGTGTGGTGATGGGGTGTGGATGGGAAGGGGTTTGGGATGGGGGTTGAGGTGTGTGTGTGTGGGGGGGGGGGGGGGGGCGATACTGGTAGGGAGAGGCTGGAAGGAAGAGGATCACTACTCATCTGCTGGTCATGGATGCCTTTCACATTTCCTTGTGCTTTGGAGACTCGGCGTGTGGAGTGTAAGTGAGAGGCTGCGGTTCCTTCACGCCATCTGGGATCTGTCACATCATGGTGCGGCAGTTTCGTTTTCAGTTACAAGAAGATTTCAGAGCGTGGTGCCCGATGTCTTTTTTTTTTTTTTTTTTTTTATACACTGAACTTCGTCTGCTTTAATTAAAAAGATGACCACAAGCCTGACCTCTGTAGAAACCTGACTCAGTGGTCAGACCTTGAAAGCCCTACTACTACTACTACTACTACTACTACTACTACCACCACTACCACTACCACTACTACTACTACCGCTGCTGCTGCTGCTGCTGCTGCTGCTATTACTACTAGTATTATTTCTACCATTGCTAATAATGGCAACGTGCCCACCAGCGATGTTTCTGAAATCTAGCTAAAAGCACTTCCAATCTTATCAAGCAACAACAACAACAACAACAACAAAACAAAACAGTCCCCTCAGCAGGAAGTGAAGATGACAATGCTATCCAAAAATGAAAGCAGCAACCTCGCCACTGGCTCAGCAAACACACACAGCACGTGCACTGAAGGCATCCGCACTATGCCTGCAGAACGCAGTGAGGGGAACACTGCAGAGGAGGAAGCTGTGATTGGTACACAGAGCGAACCCATGCAGATTGTTGAGAGCCGAGCTTTGACACACAATAGACCGGTGGAAGAAAGGGGTGACCACACAACGGACCGGTAGAAGAAAGTGGTGACCACACAACAGACCGGTGGAAGAAAGGGGTGAACACACAACAGACTGATGGAAGAAAGGGGTGAACACACAACAGACCGATGGAAGAAAGTGGTGAACACACAACAGAATGATGGAAGAAAGTGGTGAACACACAACAGAATGATGGAAGAAAGGGGTGAACACACAACAGACCGATGGAAGAAAGGGGTGAACACACAACAGAATGATGGAAGAAAGTGGTGAACACACAACAGAATGATGGAAGAAAGGGGTGAACACACAACAGAATGATGGAAGAAAGTGGTGAACACACAACAGAATGATGGAAGAAAGTGGTGAACACACAACAGAATGATGGAAGAAAGGGGTGAACACACAACAGACCGATTTAAACTTTGCAGAGTCATGCAAAAAAAAAAAAACAAACAAAAAAAGACAACAACAACAAAAACAGACACGAAAAAACACTTTGAAATCCGAAGTAAAAACAACAATAACAGCAAAACAAACAATCAAAAAACACCAAAAAGAAAGAAAGAAACAAACACACACACACACACACACACACACACACACACACACACACACACAACAAAAAAAACACAAAAAAAACCAACTGAAAATGCTTGATACAAGACATGATTATATTTAGAAAGAAGGAGCAGAAGAAAAAGAAGGAAGAGGAGGAAGAAGAAGAAAAGGCAGAGGATTTAGACTGTCCACCCCCCCACCCCCACCCCCCTACCCGCCCGAACCTCTCCCTCCCTCACACACACACCTCCCCGCCCCCCTCAGCCCCCCTCCCCCCCCCCCCCACACCTCCTCCACACACACATACGCGTGCATCCCTTCTCGCAGTTACCTCATCTGTATGCTGGAGACCAGCTCACGGGATGCAAAGACGAGTGGTCACCAACAAGCCGGAAAAAGAACGACACCCGAACGGACATCCAGTAGGATTCCAGCTTTCGTCCCTCCCTTCTGTCCTTAAAGACACAAATAGATGAGGGAAGAGAGTGAGAGTAATAAAGAGTGAGAGGTAAAGGAAAAGAGAAAGGGGGGAGAAAGAAAGAGAGAGAGAGAGAGAGAGAGAGAGAGAATGCGAATGATTTGATGTGGTGAAGCCCATTTTTAGCCCATTCACATGAGTTGGGCTGACAAGGGGGTGTACATGTAAGAGACATAATGAAATGAAGAGAACTGGTGCACTGAACACATCACCATGAGAAATGGAATTCACGTCATTTTATAATACGACGTCATGCAAAGACAAACGTACATATGAATCATGCCTGTCTGCCTACACACTTCTTTCCGAATGCAAATGGCAAAAGAATACTAAAGAGATGTCAGTAAAGATAATATCCAGATCAGGATTTCCGTTTGTAGCACGTTCACAAGCGTTTAGATCGGTGTCTTTGAACCTTATTGAGTTCATTGTCAATCTTCCCCAACTTTCTGTGCCGAGCCCTGGACACAGTGGATGTGAATTCACTGCCTTCCTGTGCCGAGCCCTGGACACAGTGGATGTGAATTCACTGCCTTCCTGTGCCCAGCCCTGGACACAGTGGATGTGAATTCACTGCCTTCCTGTGCCGAGCCCTGGACACAGTGGATGTGAATTCACTGCCTTCCTGTGCCCAGCCCTGGCCACAGTGGATGTGAATTCACTGCCTTCCTGTGCCGAGCCCTGGACACAGTGGATGTGAATTCACTGCCTTCCTGTGCCCAGCCCTGGACACAGTGGATGTGAATTCACTGCCTTCCTGTGCCCAGCCATGGACACAGTGGATGTGAATTCACTGCCTTCCTGTGCCCAGCCATGGACACAGTGGATGTGAATTCACTGCCCAAGGGGTGGGGGATATCTCAGGATTTATTCGTAGTCTCCGCAACAGACTGATTGATTGTAGATGGCAAGAATGGAATGCTCATGTGCAAGAAAGTGATAGATTTCATGTGTATTATCAAATCAACTCTTTACATTGTGTCCCAACGTATTTGTCCATGAATTTGGCAAAACATTTAAAATATGTCATGACAAGATTTAGGTTTGGGCTTTCAGATATTGCAATTCATCATTTTCGATACACACAGCATAGTGATCATGATCTTATTTGTCCATTGTGCACAAATGCAGAAGAAAACGAATTACATTTCATGTTTTGTTGTCCAAAGTTATGTGAACTAAGATATAATTTCATACCCCAGAAATATTACTCTCAGCCTTCTATGTTTAAACTAGTTTTGCTTATGACGTCACGTCGTGAAGAAGAAGTCAGACAGTTTGCAACTTATCTACACAAAGCATTCAAAATCCGGTCATTTAGTTGTTCATGATTATCAATCTAGGTATTGTTTTGTTTTATTGTATCATATACTGTATGTCATAATGTTTTCGAAATACGTTTACACACCACCCCTTCATAAGGGGCTAAGGCCTTTTTTGAATAAACCATCCGAATCCGAATCCGAATCTGAATTCACTGCCTTACTGTGCAGAGCCCTGGACACTGTGGATGTTAATTCACCTGCCCTGCGGCAGTAACGGGACCTTTGATTTTAA
>NC_134897.1:1788931-1803931 GCF_041734735.1 Babylonia areolata
GTGTGTATCCCCCCTTTACCCCCTTCTGTGTGTGTGTGTGTGTGTGTCCCCCCTTTACCCCCTTCTGTGTGTGTGTGTGTGTGTGTGTGTGTGTGTGTGTGTGTGTGTGTGTGTGTGTGTGTGTGTGTCCCCCCTTACTCCCTTCTGTGTGTGTGTGTGTGTGTGTGTGTGTGTGTGTGTGTGTGTGTGTGTGTGTGTGTGTGTCCCTCCCCCTTACCCCCTTCTCTGTGTGTGTGTGTGTGTCCCTCCCCCTTACTCCCTTCTGTGTGTGTGTGTGTGTTTGTGTGTGTGTCCCCCCCCTTACCCCCTTCTGTGTGTGTGTGTGTGTGTGTGTGTGTGTGTGTGTGTGCGCCCCCCCCCCCCTTACTCCCTTCTGTGTGTGTGTGTGTGTGTGTGGGTGTCCCCCCCTTACTCCCTTCTGTGTGTGTGTGTGTGTGTGTGTGTGTGTGTGTGTGTGTGTGTGTCCCCCCTTACCCCCTTCTGTGTGTGTGTGTGTGTGTGTGTGTGTGTGTGTGTGTGTGTGTGTCCCCCCTTACCCCCTTCTGTGTGTGTGTGTGTGTGTGTGTGTGTGTGTGCGCGCGCGCCCCCCCATTACCCCCTTCTGTGTGTGTGTGTGTGTGTGTGTGTGTGTGTGTGTGTGTGTGTGTGTCCCCCCATTACCCCCTTCTGTGTGTGTGTGTGTGTGTGTGTGTGTGTGTGTGTGCGCCCCCCCCCCCTTTACCCCCTTCTGTGTGTGTGTGTGTGTGTGTGTGTGCCCCCACCCCCCTTACCACCTTCTCTGTGTGTGTGCCCACCCTACCCACCCCACCCACCCTTACCCCCTCCTCTCTCTCTCTCGTTCCCTTTCTTCCTCAACCTGCTCTATTTCTGACCACGTCCTGCTCACGGGAACACAACGTTGTGATTGATCGGATAGACACCACCAGTCTGTCTCCTCTATTTTCACTCTGGAACCACCTCCTCCTCTGCTCCACCCCCACCCCCTCTCTCCTCCAACCCCCCCCCCACACCCCCCTCCTCCACCCCTCATGCCCACCAGCCCCCATCTTTTTCTTTGTAATGATGCTTCTGGGGGTGGGGGAGGGGGAGGGGAAGGGGGAGGGGGTGGCTAAAAAGACATGATTTAAAAAAAAAAGAAAAAAAAAAGAAGAAAAAAGTTTTGATGGCTTTTGCGAAAGTCATATTTCTTTCGTCTGCCTTTTTTTTTTGCGTGTGTACAGTCAACCGTTACATTACACATAATTCAAACCTAGAATTAGAATTGCTTTTAAAACCCTTTTCTTGTCCCTTTTTTTTTCTAACTCAGAAAAAAAAAATCTTTCTTTGTCCTGTTTTGTTTTAACTATATTATTTCTTACAGGGTTGATTAATAATTGAAGATAGTCTCTACCTGTCTTTCTGTCCTTTGTCTTCACCCTCTCTCTCTCTCTCTCTCTCTCTCTCTCTCTCTCTCTCTCTCTCTCTCTATATATATATATATATATATATATATATATCGTTTGTGAATCATTAGTGTTTTAATTTAGCGAAGCCATCGACGTTTCAAACGCATTATCCGTGCTGTTCATATTGCACATGTGTCTGAAGCAGTCATTGGTACATTCAGTGACATGTCAGTGGGTGACATGCCAGTGGGTGACATGTCAGTGGGTGACACAGCACACCACTGGGTGACATGTCAGTGGGTGACGTGTCAGTGGGTGACACAACACACCACTGGGTGACATGTCAGTGGGTGACACAACACACCACTGGGTGACATGTCAGTGGGTGACACACCACACCACTGGGTGACATGTCAGTGGGTGACACAACACACCACTGGGTGACATGTCAGTGGGTGACACAACACAACACTGGGTGACATGTCAGTGGGTGACACAACACACCACTGGGTGACATTTGCGGCCTGTACACTTTCAATTATCTCTGGATTTTCTAACGTTCATGACAGCATGCCTGCTTTCGTTAAGTCGTTCTTAACGTTTTTGTGAACACTGTGTAATCTGTGCGTCAGCGTTCGTGTGCCACGTGGTTATACATTCATTTGACCATCTTGTGGTCATCAGCACTTGGAAACAACAAAAATCTGAAGAGGTCTGTCATGAATATTTATTTACTTATCTATTTATTCATTCATTTATTTATTTACATTATTATTCACATTATTTCTTCTCTGCACTCTGCGAAGTATATACATTTTCTTTTTGAATTTTTCTTTGAAAATACATGTTTATCGCAAGAATTCCGACGGAAATATATCAACCATTGTCATGGGGTATTGAACGCGATCCCTCTCTCTCTCTCTAACATATATGATAGAAAATAATATATCAGAGTGAAAGAAAGAAAGGGAGGGTGAAAAGAAAGTTTAGAAAAGCAAAGAAATGAAACATCAAAAAACCCAACTCGTGTTGTCTGCAGTTCCTCTGGTGCCAATGGAATCAAGCGCCTGAAACTGTCTGCTGTGACGCTGTCACGAAACAATGACTGCTAAGCGTGGACTATTGTTTGGGGAGAAATGGGAACAGAGGTATAATGGGTTAGCACATATTTGTATTTGTATTTCTTTTTATCACAACAGATTTCTATGTGTGAAATTCGGGCTGCTCTCCCCAGGGAGAGCGCGTCGCTATACTACAGCGCCACCCTTTTTTTTTTTCCCTGCGTGCAGTTTTTTTTTTGTTTTTTTTTCCTATCGAAGTGGATTTTTCTACAGAATTTTGCCAGGAACAACCCTTTTGTTGCCGTGGGTTCTTTTACGTGCGCTAAGTGCATGCTGCACACGGGACCTCGGTTTATCGTCTCATCCGAATGACTAACGTCCAGACCACCACTCAAGGTCTAGTGGAGGGAGAGAAAATATCGGCGGCTGAGCCGTGATTCGAACCAGCGCGCTCAGATTCTCTCGCTTCCTAGGCGGACGCGTTACCTCTAGGCCACCACTCCACTATAATTAATATAATTAATTGCAATGTTTTAAAAGCGAATATGTGAAATGCTTTTATTTGAGAACATATGTTTATTACTCTTGTTTAATCAAGTAAACCGTGTGTGTAGGGTGGGTGGGTGGTGGGTGGGTGCGGGTGTGTACTGATTATCTGGTTGTGGTTTCCGCAATTTATCTTTATTCTTATCATATCTGTCTATAATAATAATAATAATAATAATAATAATAATGGATACTTATATAGCACACTATCCAGAAATCTGCTCTAGGTGCTTTACAAAAACGCTTTTGTTAACATAATACATCATAATACATACACACACATATTATAATCAATGTGCAATACAGTAGGCTATGCTTATAATTATATTCAAAATAATGTTTCTTAATTCTTTCTGTTTTTTACATTAAGAATATCAGTTATTACCTGCAGTGTGTGGATGTACGTATGAAACGGTGTATGTGATACTTTTTACATTTTTGTCTTCGTAATATTCGTAAAAGCTGTTGTTGACTTTTACAGTTGTGGTCCCTATGTTGTTTACTTGTCTATGTGGTGATAATGCACCTGACCAAATTTCTCCAGTTGGAGATAATAAAGTTATTCTTATTCTTATTATTACGATCTCAAATGAGCATTCAAAAGACTTTTTTTTTCTTTCTTTCTGTCTGATTTTCTTTCCTTCTTCCTTTTTGTGTCTTTTATTTTCTTTCTTTCTTTCTTTCTTTTTTGTCTTCTCGTTCTCCCTGTCTTTCTTTCATTCTTTCTTTCCTTCTTGTCTTTTATTTATTTATTTCATTTTGTCTTATCGTTAATAATAATAATAATAATAATAATGGTATTTATATAGCGCTGAATCTCCTGCATAGGCATCAAAGCGCTTTCGCACCAGTCATTCTCACGCACGCATAACTCTAAAACTGGAGAAACTGAAGACAAGGAAGAGGCAGGCAAGGGAGACTATTTTGGGAAGAGGTGGGTTTTAAGACCAGACTTGAAAGAGCTGAGTGTGGAGGTTTGACGAAGCGAAAGAGGAAGTTCATTCCAATTGCAAGGTCCAGAGACAGAGAAAGAACGGCGGCCAAACAGTCGAGAGTTTGAATCTGGGTATGCGTAAATTTTGCCTTCTCGTTCTCCCTGTCTTTCTTTCACAACTTCTTTCTTAATCATTTCTTTCTTGCATTTTTGTCTCTTTGTTCTTTCCAGTTTTCATTTCTATCTTTCGTATTTTTGTTTTGTTTTACAATTTAATGTATCTTATTATTCGTTTATTTTCCTTAATTATCTATTTTAGAAATGAAAGAACGTAGAGGTTTGGAAAGCACAGTATTAAACAACAGTAACGTGTGGTAACTCTCTTCATAGAGAGAGAGAATGAAAAATCCATTGGTGTGACCATGTATTAGGTCTTTATTATTTGCATATTATTAAAAGCTATGCCAGTCTTGAATAAAATCTAATTTTATTGTAATCTAATGTAATGCAATCTGATCTAATCACATTTCTTCTGTCCTTGTTACTGTTTGCACATGTCAAATGGATTGCACTGCTTGGCAATGAATACATCGCATAATCGTTTCAAAAACATCGTTACAAACGCCTCCATAAGGCATATTTCACAAGGGTGTTTTTTTATCCCCGGGGTACCGGAAGTTAGTGCAGGCGCAGAAACAAAGGTGGCCTTTGTGAGCTGCTGATTGATTGGTTGGTGCTGATGGAGCTGGCCGCTGGTTGTCCGGGCCTCAGGTTCCCTTCCCCCACCCCTACCCCCACCCCCTCCTCCATATCACCCCCACACCCCCTTTCTCCCGCCGTTGTGCAAAACGTCAGACCGGCCACTGATAGTTTGCGTTTGCTGCGGTTTCCGGTTACATACTTCGAAAAAAAAAAAAAAAAAAAAAAAAAAAAAAAGGGGGAAAGAAAAACATATAAGCAGATATGTTTTCATTCTGTTTTTACCTAGAGATAATTGATTCAAGTCTGAGGCTGCTATATACTACCATTTCTCGCCATCGGCCCCCTGAGGAGCTTGGAAAATGCGTTGGAAAAATCATATTAAAAATCACAGTTATGCATAAACCTTAGCCTTGGGTTATTTTTCATGGTAAGCACCTCTGGCTATAAGTGTGTTCATCACACTGACCTGTGGCTATAAGTGATGTTCATCACACTGACCTGTGGCTATAAGTGGTGTTCATCACACTGACCTGTGGCTATAAGTGATGTTCATCACCACACTGACCTGTGGCTATAAGTCATGCTCAACACACTGACCTGTGGCTATAAGTGATGCTCAACACACTGACCTGTGGCTATAAGTGATGTTCATCACACTGACCTGTGGCTATAAGTGATGTTCATCACACTGACCTGTGGCTATAAGTGATGTTCATCACACTGACCTGTGGCTATAAGTGATGTTCATCACACTGACCTGTGGCTATAAGTGGTGTTCATCACACTGACCTGTGGCTATAAGTGATGTTCATCACACTGACCTGTAGCTATAAGTGGTGATCATCACACTGACCTGTGGCTATAAGTGATGTTCATCACACTGACCTGTGGCTATAAGTGATGTTCACCACACTGACCTGTGGCTATAAGTGATGCTCAACACACTGACCTGTGGCTATAAGTGATATTCATCACACTGACCTGTGGCTATAAGTGATGCTCAACACACTGACCTGTGGCTATAAGTGATGCTCAACACACTGACCTGTGGCTATAAGTGATATTCATCACACTGACCTGTGGCTATAAGTGATGCTCAACACACTGACCTGTGGCTATAAGTGATGTTCATCACACTGACCTGTGGCTATAAGTGATGCTCAACACATTGACCTGTGGCTATAAGTGGTGTTCATCACACTGACCTGTGGCTGTAAGTGGTGTTCATCACAATGACCTCTAGTTATAAGTGGTTTTCATCACACTGACCTGTGGCTATAAGTGGGGCACATCACACTGACCTGTGGCTATAAGTGGGGCACATCACACTGACCTGTGGCTGTAAGTGGTGTTCATCACAATGACCTCTAGTTATAAGTGGTGATCATCACACTGACCTGTGGCTATAAGTGGGGCACATCACACTGACCTGTGGCTATAAGTGGTGTTCATCATCACACTGACCTGTGGCTATAAGTGATGTTCATCACACTGACCTGTGGCTATAAGTGGTGTTCATCACACTGACCTGTGGCTATAAGTGGTGTTCATCACACTGACCTGTGGCTATAAGTGGTGTTCACCACACTGACCTGTGGCTATAAGTGGTGTTCATCACACTGACCTGTGGCTATAAGTGATGTTCATCACACTGACCTGTGGCTATAAGTGATGTTCATCACACTGACCTGTGGCTATAAGTGATGTTCATCAACACACTGACCTGTGGCTATAAGTGGTGTTCATCACACTGACCTGTGGCTATAAGTGATGTTCATCACACTGACCTGTGGCTATAAGTGATGTTCATCAACACACTGACCTGTGGCTATAAGTGGTGTTCATCACACTGACCTGTAGCTATAAGTGGTGTTCATCACACTGACCTGTGGCTATAAGTGGTGTTCATCACCACACTGACCTGTGGCTATAAGTGGTGTTCATCACACTGACCTGTGGCTATAAGTGGTGTTCATCACACTGACCTGTGGCTATAAGTGGTGTTCATCACACTGACCTGTAGCTATAAGTGGTGATCATCACAATGACTGCCCTCACCGCTGTTAGCCGGAAATAAAAGCATCGTTACACCATAAACCCCAAGACAGAAACTGTACAAGAGTCCCCAAGTAGCCCTGTGGTTGGTTGTGAGCCCTACGAAACGATTCTGGCTGCCTGTTAGTCTGTCTACCTGTTCTTGTGTCACACACACACACACACACACACGCGCACGCCCCCCCCCCCCCCCCCCCCCCCACAGCCCCCACCCCCACACACAGAGTACATAACTGCCCAATCCAGTCCATTTCCCCATGCAAAATGCCGGACTGGTTATCTCCCACACCGATGTGACTCAGATCAGGTGAAGAGATAGACACGAAATGAGAGAGCTTGGATAGCTTTTTATTTCCTGTTACAGACCAGGTCACCTCTGTGTGTGTGTGTGTGTGTGTGTGTGTGTGTGTGTGTGTGTGTGTGTGTGTTTCTATGTGTTTGTGCGTGTTTAATTTGCGTGCGTACATGTGTATGCATGTATGTGGCTCTCTCTCTCTCTCTCTCTCTCTCTCTCTCTCTCTCTCTCTCTGTGTGTGTGTGTGTGTGTGTGTCTACGAGTGTGTTTATATGTCAGTGTGTGTGTGAGTGTGTGTGAGCGCGCGTGGGTGTGTGAGTGTGTGTGTGTGAGTGTGTGTGTGTGTGTGTGTGTGTGTGTGTGTTTCTATGTGTTTGTGCGTGTTTAATTTGCGTGCGTACATGTGTATGCATGTATGTCTCTCTCTCACTCTCTCTCTCTCTCTCTCTCTCTCTCTCTCTCTGTGTACGAGTGTGTTTATATGTGAGTGTGTGTGTGAGTGTGTGTGAGCGCGCGTGGGTGTGTGAGTGTGTTTGTGTGTGTGTACTTGTGGGTGCATGCGTGGGTGTGTATATGCGTGCGTATGTGCAGCCGTGTGTTTGCGTGTGAGCTTGCGTTTGCGTGCCCTTGGTAATGAAAGTGGTAATGAGCACGTGCGATATCTTCTGCCCGATGCATCTCTCTCTCTCTCTCTTTCTCTCTCTCTCTTTCACACACACACACACACACACATATATGCGCGCGCGCGCACACGCACAAACAAACACACACACTCATTCACTCACACACCACACATATAAACACACACACACACACACACACACACACACACACACACACACACACACACACACACACATACACACACACGCGCGCGCGCACTCACACACACACACACACACACACACACACACACACACACACACACTCACTCACTCACTCGCACACTACACACATAAATACACACACACACACACACACACACACACACACACACACACACACACTGGGACCTTGACAGTGTAATGACGATCAGGATTCAGCCTTCCCGTGGTTCCTGTCAGAGAAACACACCGCAAAGTGTAACCCTTTCCCTGCTACACACCGTGAAGCAAAGTGTAACCCTTTCCCTGCTACACACCGTGAAGCAAAGTGTAACCCTTTCCCTGCTACACACCGTGAAACACGCTGCAAAGTGTTAACCCCTTCACTGCTACACACCGTGAAACACGCTGCAAAGTGTAACCCTTTCCTTGCTGCACACCGTGAAGCAAAGTGTAACCCTTTCCCTGCTACACACCGTGAAACACGCTGCAAAGTGTAACCCTTTCCCTGCTACACACCGTGAAACACGCTGCAAAGCGTAACCCCTTCCCTGCTACACACCGTGAAACTCGCTGCAAAGTGTAACCCTTTCCCTGCTACACACCGTGAAACACGCTGCAAAGTGTAACCCTTTCCCTGCTACACACCGTGAAACACGCTGCAAGTGTAACCCGTTCCCTGCTACACACCGTGACACACGCTGCAAGTGTAACCCGTTCCCTGCTACACACCGTGAAACTCGCTGCAAAGTGTAACCCTTTCCCTGCTACACACCGTGAAACACGCTGCAAAGTGTAACCCTTTCCCTGCTACACACCGTGAAACACGCTGCAAAGTGTAACCCTTTCCCTGCTACACACCGTGAAACACGCTGCAAAGTGTAACCCTTTCACTGCTACACACCGTGAAACATGCTGCAAAATGTAACCCCTTCCCTGCTGCGCACTGTGAAACGACATCAGTGTGGCTTGCATTCCAAGTCCACTTACAGCATTTGTTTGAACGATGAATTGACTTTAGCTAAGCAAATACAAGCTTCCGCAAGAGGATGAACTCCAAAGCAAGAAGAGTGGCTTAAAAACCCTGACATTGCAGTTCATTCTTACCTCAGCAAGGTGACAGCCCTTCACTGACCAGGATATCTGTGAATGGGTTAACCACTACCCAAAGTCCCAACTATCCCCCTGTGGTGGTGACATCAAAGAAGGCGGAGAGCTGAAGCCTAACAGAGCAGTGCTCTGGTTTAACCCCTCACCCCACGTCGCTCGGCCCATCCACACAGAGCCGGTGTAGACGGAAAATAACACTGCGGGAAAAAAAAACCACTACAGGAGTGTTTTTTTTCCCTGGGAGTGTTATTTTCCTAGGAAGATTACACTCCTTCACCCAGGAAAAAATGACTACGCCCAGGAAATTAACACTACCCCAGGAAAAAAAAAGAAAAAAGACTGCTCTAGATTAGAATATCTAGATTGAAAAAAAAAGGAGAGGAATACTTAGCCGACTAACAAAGTTGTCTCAGTGACGACTAGAACGACCACACACACACACACACACACACACACACACACACACACACACACCAAACCCCACACACCCCACCCCACACCACACCACACCACAATAATAAATGATGTGAAAATTTGCCTTTACTAGGCTGGGACGGTTTGCATGAGACACGTCTATAATGGATGCATCTCAAAAATACCCACCTCAGTGTAGTGAAGTCTAATATTCACACTGTTATTATCTATTGCTGGTCTCGTAAAAGAAGAACATAACTGTCACAAGCTTAGTTATTATTATTATTATTATTATTATTATTAGTTCCCGACCTATATCCCTATCCTCCGGAAGCAAACCTGGATATCTGCATTCACTATCTGGGCTTCACAGGTTTCGAACCTCAAAACACTTAATCATGAATATCTCAAAAAACCAGGGCATGGATTTCTGAATAGCTGCCGATGTAGTCAGTTGTATGTTGACGCTCGTTTGCAGCGACCGTTTTGGTGATGCACAGATAAATGTCAATAACTGATGGGTGACTTCCGAGACTACCTCTTTAGAATTAGTGAAGCTGACTGGCGGTGTTTTTTTTTTTTTTTTTTTTTTTTTTTTTTTTTTTTTTTTGCGTGGTCAGTCCATCGGGCCGTAAATGACCACTGGTATAATCCCGACCAGAAAAGCTGCCTGATGATGAACAATGGACAATTGTTGAGAAATACCCCTTTTGTCGTAGCTCTGCCGATCGGTCGCTTAGCTGACAACTAACACCAGTAAACATCATTTCGCACGTGCAAGTGCCTGAGGAAATGTTTGCCGTATATTCAGTGAGACGCGATTTGGGTTTGATTTCTTTTTTTTTTTTCATTTTTTTTTTCAGGTCAACTGTCATTTTTGACGAGGGTGGTGCAAAACCCAAACCTCAGAGAGCATTATAAAATTAGAAATAAAATGCAACTGACATTTACGATAGTGTTTTATACAGGTACGTACATGATTGACGCTTGAACAAAGTTCCATCTTGCAGCACATACGAAGAACACATCCGTCTCCAATTTGCTCGTACTCCTCGGTCTTTGAATCCTTCGGGAAATATGCCGTCAGACAGGAACATAGATATGTCACCCAACCTCTCTTTGGACACTTGGGCAGAGCTATCCTTTGGACGACCCATCGTGCAGAAATGAACCAAGTTGCAACAGTCCGAAACAACTCTTTTTTTCAAGTCCGGGGAACAACACGGGCACTGAGTTCGGCTCACTGCCTTCGTGCACTCTGAACAAAATGAACACGCAATTCACGCTGGACACCCGCAGTGTTTTTCTCCCGCCAGTCTTATTTGCCGCCGGAGTGGCAGTGTTATTTTCCTGGCGGATATTGGAACGTGTATATATATATATATATATATATATATATATATATATCTTTGTATGTACGTGTGTGGGGTTGGGGGTGGGAGATATGGGCGAATGTGTGTGTGCTTGTACAAGTAAGTGTTCATCTCTGTGTGTTTGTGTGTGTGTGTGTGTGTGTGTGTGTGCCGTGGAAGCTGCGATACTTAGACTAGAAATGAGTGTGTGGAGGAGGGGGTAGAGGAGGTGCAAGGTAATGTGTGTGTGTGTGTGTGTGTGTGTGTGTGTGTGTGTGTGTTGGAGCTCATGTACGTTTATATGTATTTGACTGTGCTTTCATATATGTGAAACTGCATGTTTGGTGCATTTCTGTTATGCATGTGTGGGTGTATGTGTGAATGTGTGTCTTCATATTTTACATTTATTCGCTTATTTATCACCATTGTTGTCTTATTTATTTATTTATGTTTTATTATTATCATTTTATTAGTATTACTAATATTATTACTACTACCTTTTTCTATATTATAATTATTATTTATTTATTTATTTATTTATTTATTTATGCAAGCTTATCTATTATTTATTCCCCCGGTTGTTGTTTTTTTTCAAGGCCTGACTAAGCGCGTTGGGTTACGCTGCTGGTCAGGTATCTGCTTGGCAGATGTGGTGTAGCGTATATGGTTTTATCCGAACGCAGTGACGCCTCCTTGAGCTACTGAAACTGAAACTGATTTTCCTGGCGCCTGTGTAATTTTCCTAGGAAAACAACACTCCCCTTCCGAGATTGCAGTGTTTCTTCCCTAGGAAAAATACACTCCCTTTCCGAGATTGCAGTGTTTCTTCCCCAGGAAAATAACACTCCCTTTCCGAGATTGCAGTGTTTCTTTCCTAGGAAAATAACACTCCCTTTCCGAGATTGCAGTGTTTCTTCCCTAGGAAAAATACACTCCCTTTCCGAGATTGCAGTGTTTCTTTCCTAGGAAAATAACACTCCCCTTCCGAGATTGCAGTGTTTCTTTCCTAGGAAAATAACACTCCCCTTCCGAGATTGCAGTGTTTCTTCCCTAGGAAAATAACACTCCCTTTCCGAGATTGCAGTGTTTCTTTCCTAGGAAAATAACACTCCCTTTCCGAGATTGCAGTGTTTCTTTCCTAGGAAAATAACACTCCCCTTCCGAGATTGCAGTGTTTCTTTCCTAGGAAAATAACACTCCCCTTCCGAGATTGCAGTGTTTCTTTCCTAGGAAAATAACACTCCCTTTCCGAGATTGCAGTGTTTCTTTCCTAGGAAAATAACACTCCCTTTCCGAGATTGCAGTGTTTCTTCCCTAGGAAAATAACACTCCCCTTCCGAGATTGCAGTGTTTCTTTCCTAGGAAAATAACACTCCCTTTCCGAGATTGCAGTGTTTCTTTCCTAGGAAAATAACACTCCCTTTCCGAGATTGCAGTGTTTCTTTCCTAGGAAAAATACACTCCCAGTGTTGTTTTTTTTCCTGGAAGTCTTTTTTGCCTCCTGTCACCACTTAACCCCTTCAGTGCTGAAACCTGGCTGAGTGAGATCACTGAGACACGGTACCTCAATCACTACATCTGCCGTGTGTGTGCACTGTCCAGTGCTGCAGACTGATGTGAATCACCAGAAGCACCGTGACTCCAATCAGAGGGAGAAGTGTACATCAAGGGATCGTGACTGTCATCTTAACATGTGACCTCAGTCAGAAGACAGCCTGCCCACTGTGGTCTGGCAGGAAACGAGGAGGCGGACAGACTGGCCAAGTCTGGCAGCAGACTGGAGCAGACAAACCAGCCAGTCTCATGCAGGGAGGCAAAAACTCTGGTCAAACGAAAATTCAAAAAACATATTCCAGCAACAACATAGTCATTCACCTGATGACCAGATGCCTCACCTGCAGCGATTCCAGCAGACAATCATATTCCGACGACGCACGGGGCACTGCCGCCTGCGAGACCTCATGTACCGAATAAAGCTGTCACACACTCCTGACTGCCCGTGTAAGACAGGCCCACAAACCCTGGAGCACATCCTGCAGTCCTGCCCCCTGTATCAAGATGCAGGGACGCAGCAGTGGCCCTATGGAGCCACACTGGCAGAAAAGCTCTGGGGCACCAAAGAAGATCTCATCAAGACCACCACCTTCATCTCCAGCATAGGACTGCAAGTCTGAGACCATGATCACGGGGAACGCAGAAGAAGAAGAAGACAGCCCTTTACTGACCAAGTTTCAGGTTCAGTTTCTTTGGGAGGCGTCACTGCGTTCGGTCAAATCCATATATGCTACATCACATCTGTTATACAAATGCCTGACCAGCAGCATAACCCAACGCGCTTATTCAGGCCTTGCATGTGTGTAATTATATTTGTGTGGAGTGGATTTCTTCGACCGAAGTTGGCCCGAGGACAACACTCTAGTTGTAACGGGTTCTTTTTCAATGCGCCAAGTGCGTGCTGCACACGGGACCTCGGTTTATCGTCTCACCCGAATAACTAGACACTCAGTTTGATTTTCCGTGGGAGAAAGGGCAGTTTCAGTTTCAGTAGCTCAAGGAGGCGTCACTGCGTTCGGACCAATCCATATACGCTACACCACATCTGCCAAGCAGATGCCTGACCAGCGGCGTAGCCCAACGCGCTTTGTCAGGCCTTGAGAAAAAAAAAAGGTGAATAAATAATAGATAAGCGTACATAAATAAGTAAATAAATACATAAATAGATAAATAAATAAATAATAATTATAATATTTAAAAAAGGTAGTAGTAGTAGTAGTAGTAGCAGCAGCAGCAGCAGCAGCAGCAGTAGTAGTAGTAGTAGTAGCAGTAGTAGTAATAATAATAATAAAATAAATGAATGAATAAATAAAAAAATAAATAAAATAAAAAAATAAGACAACAATGATGGACACAATGGAAAAAGGGCGAGGGCGGGAATGGAACCCAGACCCTCACAGACTCTGTATTGGCAGATGAGAATCTTAACCATTCTGCCACCTTCCTCCTCGTTGTCTGGTGGTTAGGACTTCGCGCTCTCACAGACCACCACAGCCGTCAGTAGCAGCGGAGGGGTTAACCAGTGCTTAAAGCCTCTTCATCCCTCTGCTGGAAGCATCAAAGGACGTTGGAATCAAACCCCAAACACAACACGGCACCCGGTTTATCCCCTGGACTCCAGCCACCCTGGGCAGTCGTCATTAACACCCAGCCACAGTCAGGGGGTACTTCAAAGGACAGCGCGGTGCAGTTTGGCTCAGAGGGGATCAAAGGGAAAAGTTGTGGCTGACGATTGTGTAACTGGTGTGACATGACAGAAACTTGATCTATCAACACAGTCCTCGTCAACGCCTTGCGTACTTCCGTTTTCAGTTTAAAGCACCGGATAACGAGAGAGATAAAGAAAGAACTACAGAAAATGAATAAGTAGATGGTGCCCTTGTATTGGAAAAACCACGTTGGAAGCATATCTTAACTCAGTACGGCCAGTCCTCTCTTCTCCTCTACGCAGACCCCTTGGATGTCCGGTGGGTGTCTGAATGACCCAACCTTTAGCTTCCGTGGTAAGAACTGTGGTATTCTTTGTCAACATTCACCTCTTCAGTATAAGAGCCTTCCGCTTGCAATATTTTGATGATGGTAATTGGGGTGAAACGCTGTTAACGTCGTCTCTTTCGCCGTTCGTATGGAGAGAGTTAAACCGCAATCAGAACTAGTCACACAAAGAGCAGCATCTGTGTTCTGAGAACCAATTTGAACTGGAGATACAGGCACCGATGAATTTGACAAGCTGCAGTTCCACAGTGGGTGTCAAAGCATGCTCACTCGTCCATACAGGCAACGTCACATCTGCTATCAAATAAACAGAAGACAAAGGGAGCAGAGATGTCTGACGCAGAAATCAACCCAACCTCCTGATCAAGTCTTCAACACTCACACCACTGCTTCTGTCTGTCTGTCTGTCTGTCTGTCTCTGTCTGTCAGATGTTTTTCTCTGTCTCCCAGTATGTTTTGTTTTTTTGCGCTCTCTCTCTCTTTCGCTCTCTCTTCGCTCTCTCTCTCTCTCCTCTCTCTCTCTCTCTCTTTCGCTCTCTCTCTCTTTCGCTCTCTCTCCTCTCTCTCTCTCTCTCTCTCTCTCTCTCTCGCTCTTTCTCTTTCTCACATGTTTGTGTGTCTCTTAGAACAACGGCAGATGTGTAAGTCGGCCAAAGTGCTAATATCTTCACCGTTGGAAAATAAAGATTCATTCATTCATTCATTCTTTCGCTCTCTCTCTCTCTTTCTCTCTCTCTCTCTCTCTTTCGCTCTCTCTCTCTCTCTCCTCTCTC
>NC_134897.1:1808931-1826431 GCF_041734735.1 Babylonia areolata
GCTGTGCTTCCCATAGACAACATTCTGAACAGGGAAGTCGGGTTGTGCTTCCCATAGACAACATTCTGAACAGGGAAGTCGGGCTGTGCTTCCCACAGACAACAACATTCTGAACAGGGAGCTGTGCTTCCCATAGACAACAATCTGAACAGGGAAGTCGGGTTGTGCTTCCCACAGACAACATTCTGAACAGGGAAGTCGGGCTGTGCTTCCCATAGACAACATTCTGAACAGGGAAGTCGGGTTGTGCTTCCCATAGACAACATTCTGAACAGGGAAGTCGGGTTGTGCTTCCCATAGACAACATTCTGAACAGGGAAGTCGGGTTGTGCTTCCCATAGACAACATTCTGAACAGGGAAGTCGGGTTGTGCTTCCCATAGACAACATTCTGAACAGGGAAGTCGGGCTGTGCTTCCCATAGACAACATTCTGAACAGGGAAGTCGGGCTGTGCTTCCCACAGACAACATTCTGAACAGGGAAGTCGGGTTGTGCTTCCCATAGACAACATTCTGAACAGGGAAGTCGGGTTGTGCTTCCCATAGACAACATTCTGAACAGGGAAGTCGGGCTGTGCTTCCCATAGACAACATTCTGAACAGGGAAGTCGGGCTGTGCTTCCCACAGACAACATTCTGAACAGGGAAGTCGGGCTGTGCTTCCTATAGACAACATTCTGAACAGGGAAGTCGGGTTGTGCTTCCCATTGACAACATTCTGAACAGGGAAATTGGTTGTGCTTCCCATAGACAACATTCTGAACAGGGAAGTCGGGTTGTGCTTCCCATAGACAACATTCTGAACAGGGAAATTGGTTGTGCTTCCCATAGACAACATTCTGAACAGGGAGCTGTGCTTCCCATAGACAACAACATTCTGAACAGGGAATTCGGGTTGTGCTTCCCATAGACAACATTCTGATCATGAAAGTGGGGTTGTGCTTCCCACGGACAACATTCTAAATATGAAAGTCGGGCTGTGCTTTCCATGGACAACATTCTGAACAGGGAAGTCGGGTTGTGCTTCCCATAGACAACAACATTCTGAACAGGGAAGTCGAGCTGTGCTTCCCATGGACAACATTCCGCCGAAAAGCGGTTGCGCCACTACTTTCCTTTTTTCCGCGCATGTGTATCACACACACACACACACACACACACACACACACACACAACCAAACACACACACACACACACACACACACACACACACACACACACACACACACACACACACACACACACACACACACACATGAAGAAGAAGAAAGAAAAGAAGAGAAATGAAAAATGTGACAGCACTGGGACGTGTTCTCCTGTCGACGAAGAGTCGAGATACGGCACGGAGAGCACGTGCACTGGCCAAACAAGCCAGTAGATGTACGTGTCCTAACTGCTTTCTTTCCTTTCAAACTTTGGCGTTGGTCCCTCCACCACGACACGTATTGTTCACAAGACTGGGTTTCCATGGCAGCTGATGATGTCACTGTTTTGGCTGTGATGTCATCCTAGGAACTGGGTGCGCTGTGGCAGGGAAGGCTGGTCGTTGGGATGACACGATAATCCGAGGTCCTGTGTGCAGCACGCACTTGGCGCACTGTCAACATAACCCGTGTCAACCAGAGTGTTGTCCACTAGCAAAATACTGTGGAATAAATTCACTCTAATATAGGTACACAAATATATGAGAAGTGCAGGGGTGGGTGAGAAGTGTAGGGGTGAGAAGTGTGGGGGTGGGTGAGAAGTGTAGGGGTGAGAAGTGTGGGGGTGGGTGAGAAGTGTAGGGGTGAGAAGTGTGGGGGTGGGTGAGAAGTGTAGGGGTGGGTGAGAAGTGTAGGGGTGGGTGGTTAGTGGTGGGTGAGAAGTGTGGAGGCGGGTGGTGAGTGGGTGGGTGAGAAGTGTAGGGGTGAGAAGTGTGGGGGTGGGTGAGAAGTGTAGGGGTGGGTGAGAAGTGTAGGGGTGGGTGGTAAGGGGTGGGTGAGAAGTGTGGAGGCGGGTGGTGAGTGGGTGGGTGAGAAGTGTAGGGGTGAGAAGTGTGGGGGTGGGTGAGAAGTGTAGGGGTGGGTGAGAAGTGTAGGGGTGGGTGGTAAGGGGTGGGTGAGAAGTGTGGAGGCGGGTGGTGAGTGGGTGGGTGAGAAGTGTAGGGGTGAGAAGTGTGGGGGTGGGTGAGAAGTGTAGGGGTGGGTGAGAAGTGTAGGGGTGGGTGGTAAGGGGTGGGTGAGAAGTGTGGAGGCGGGTGGTGAGTGGGTGGGTGAGAAGTGTAGGGGTGAGAAGTGTGGAGGTGGGTGAGAAGTGTAGGGGTGGGTGAGAAGTGTGGGGGTGGGTGAGAAGTGTAGGGGTGGGTGGTAAGGGGTGGGTGAGAAGTGTGGGGGTGGGTGAGAAGTGTGGGGGAGGGTGAAAAGTGTAGGGGTGGGAGAGAAGTGTAGGGGTGGGTGGTAAGGGGTGGGAGAGAAGTGTAGGGGTGGGTGGTAAGGGGTGGGTGAAAAGTGTAGGGGTGGGTGGTAAGGGGTGGGTGAGAAGTGTAGGGGTGGGTGGTAAGGGGTGGGTGAGAAGTGTAGGGGTGGGAGAGAAGTGTAGGGGTGGGTGGTAAGGGGTGGGTGAAAAGTGTAGGGGTGGGTGGTAAGGGGTGGGTGAGAAGTGTAGGGGTGGGTGGTAAGGGGTGGGTGAAAAGTGTAGGGGTGGGTGGTAAGGGGTGGGTGAGAAGTGTAGGGGTGGGTGGTAAGGGGTGGGTGAGAAGTGTAGGGGTGGGAGAGAAGTGTAGGGGTTGGTGGTGGGGGTGGGTGAGAAGTGTAGGGGTGGGTGGTGAGGGTGGGTGAGAAGTGTAGGGGTGGGTGGTGGGGATGGGTGAGAAGTGTAGGGGTGGGTGAGAAGTGTAGGGGTTGGTGGTGGGGGTGGGTGAGAAGTGTAGGGGTGGGTGGTGGTGGTGGGTGAGAAGTGTAGGGGTGGGTGGTGGGGGTGGGTGAGGTGTAGGGGTGGGTGAGAAGTGAAGGGGTGGGTGGTAAGGGGTGGGTGAGAAGTGAAGGGGTGGGTGGTGAGGGTGGGTGAGAAGTGTAGGGGTGGGTGGTGAGGGGTGGGTGAGAAGTGTAGGGGTGGGTGGTGAGGGGTGGGTGGTGAGGGGTGGGTGGTGAGGGTGGGTGAGAAGTGTAGGGGTGGGTGAGAAGTGTAGGGGTGGGTGAGAAGTGTAGGGGTGGGTGAGAAGTGCAGGGGTGGGTGAGAAGTGTAGGGGTGGGTGGTAAGGGGTGGTGAGAAGTGTAGGGGTGGGTGAGAAGTGTAGGGGTGGATGAGAAGTGTAGGGGTGGGTGGTGAGGGGTGGGTGGTGAGGGGTGGGTGGTGAGGGTGGGTGAGAAGTGTAGGGGTGGGTGAGAAGTGTAGGGGTGGGTGAGAAGTGTAGGGGTGGGTGGTGAGGGGTGGGTGAGAAGTGTAGGGGTGGGTGGTGAGGGGTGGGTGAGAAGTGTAGGGGTGGGTGGTAAGGGGTGGGTGAGAAGTGTAGGGGTGGGTGAGAAGTGTAGGGGTGGGTGGTAAGGGGTGGGTGAGAAGTGTAGGGGTGGGTGGTAAGGGGTGGGTGAGAAGTGTAGGGGTGGGTGGTAAGGGGTGGGTGAGAAGTGTAGGGGTGGGTGAGAAGTGTAGGGGTGGGTGAGAAGTGTGGGCGTGGGTGAGAAGTGTAGGGGTGGGTGGTAAGGGGTGGGTGAGAAGTGTAGGGGTGGGTGGTGAGGGTGGGTGAGAAGTGTAGGGGTGGGTGGTGAGGAGTGGGTGAGAAGTGTAGGGGTGGGTGAGAAGTGTAGGGGTGGATGGTTAGGGGTGGGTGAGAAGTGTAGGGGTGGATGGTTAGGGGTGGGTGAGAAGTGTAGGGGTGGGTGAGAAGTGTAGGGGTGGATGGTTAGGGGTGGGTGAGAAGTGTAGGGGTGGGTGAGAAGTGTAGGGGTGGATGGTTAGGGGTGGGTGAGAAGTGTAGGGGTGGATGGTTAGGGGTGGGTGAGAAGTGTAGGGGTGGATGGTTAGGGGTGGGTGAGAAGTGTAGGGGTGGGTGGTGAGGGGTGGGTGAGAAGTGTAGGGGTGGATGGTTAGGGGTGGGTGAGAAGTGTAGGGGTGGGTGGTGAGGGGTGGGTGAGAAGTGTAGGGGTGGGTGAGAAGTGTAGGGGTGGTGAGAAGTGTAGGGGTGGATGGTTAGGGGTGGGTGAGAAGTGTAGGGGTGGGTGAGAAGTGTAGGGGTGGATGGTTAGGGGTGGGTGAGAAGTGTAGGGGTGGGTGAGAAGTGTAGGGGTGGATGGTTAGGGGTGGGTGAGAAGTGTGGGGGTGGGTGAGAAGTGTAGGGGTGGATGGTTAGGGGTGGGTGAGAAGTGTGGGGGTGGGTGAGAAGTGTAGGGGTGGGTGAGAAGTGTAGGGGTGGATATTTAGGGGTGGGTGAGAAGTGTAAAGGTGGGTGAGAAGTGTAGGGGTGGGTGAGAAGTGTAGGGGTGTGAAGTGTAGGGGTGGGTGAGAAGTGTAGGGGTGGGTGAGAAGTGTAGGGGCGGGTGAGAAGTGTAGGGGTGGGTGAGAAGTGTAGGGGTGGGTGGTGAGGGTGGGTGAGAAGTGTGTGTGTGTGTGTGTGTGTGTGTGTGTGTGTGTGTGTGTGTGTGTTTGTGTTGCTCTCTATGTCTGCTTGTCCGTCTGTCTGTCTGTCTGTTTCTCTAATGTTAACATCTCAGTGAGGATTTCACTATGTTCGTGAGGATGGGGGCGAGAGAGAGAGCGTCGTGAGGTTGAGTGGGCGGAGGGTGTGGGGGGGGGGAGGACGCTCAAACTGTTATCAAAACACCTGATTGGGACGATCGCAGACACAACCCACTTCAGCTGGAACACACGAGAGAAACAATCTCACCGACAGCGCACGGACACTATCAAGATAACCGTGATAAAATCACACCGAAAGAACTAGCAGCCAAACCTACACAGTGCAAGCGGTTGACGTATTCAGTCATGGGTGTGATTTTGTGATTGATGACAGCCCACAGGGTTATTCACAAAAAAAAAAACATGCATCGCACTCACACTCCCCTCTCCACACAGACACACCCAAACACACACAGACACAGACGCACACACAGATACAGACACACACACACAGGCAGTCAGACACACACACGCGCGTGCGCGCACACATACACCACATAGTCACATAATCCCTCAACCTCGGCAACAAAGTCACGCGCCATTTGCTCCAGTTAGCGCACAAACTTAATCCCACATAAACAAGCAACACACACACACACACACACACACACACACACACACACACACACACACACACACACACACACACAATTGTTATTGATATCATTATCAATGTCATTATCATTAATCATAGCAAGAACAACAACAACAACAACACAACAACAACAATAATAATAATAACAGCACCAGCAGCAACAACAAGAACAAGAACAACAAGAACATAATGATAATAGTAATAATGATAATAATAATAATCATTATCATAATAACCATAATCATAATAATTATTATTATTATTATTATTAGTGTTGTTGCTGTTGATGCTGTTGTTCTTCTCATTAGTAGTTGTGGAAGCAGTAGTAGTAGTAGTATGGAGATAATGATGATTATGATGACTTGATGGTAGTAATGACGACGATATTGATGACGATGATGATGATGACGACAACGCCAACGATGATGATGATGATGGCTACTTTCAATGACTGCAGAGGTTGGTGGTGGTGTTCAAGATATTGCAGTGTGACAGAAATTCCCGAAGCATCTTCTCCCCCCCTGGTCCCTGTGACGTCACTGGGGCACCGCACTCAGTCACTCAATCAGTTTCTTTAACTCAGTACGGCCAGTCCTCTCTTCTCCTCTACACACACCCCTCGGATGTCCGTCCAGTGGGTGTTTGAATGACCCAACCTTTAGCTTCCGTCGTCAGAATTGTGGTATTCTTTGTCAACATTCACCTCTTCAGTATAAGAGCCTCCCGCTTGCAATATTTTGATGATGGTAACTGGGGTGAAACGCTGTTAACGTCGTCTCTTTCGCCGTTCGTATGGAGAAAGTTAAGATTATCTACCGGTCAAGTTGTCTACTGAATCGTGTAGTTACTTATCTACGCAGTCGTTGTTGGTTTTCATGTATAATTTGAGGTGACTGTCGAGGAAGCACCGATATTTCTTCCTCAGCGGAGGAAAGCTCCATATGTATTTCTTTCTTCTCTTCTAGTTTTGCTGTCAAAAAGCATTTGCACTTTTGTCAAACCATAAAGTGTTTCGTTTATTCAGATAAACTTTTTCATTTTTGCCAGAAGCATCTATATTCTATCTTGTTTTTTTTTTTTTTTTTTTTGAGAAATGTGTAATGAAATGTGCAATCAAAACTTATTATTTTATTCATTTATCTATTTATTCATATATTTAATTGTTTGTTTGTTTATTTATTTATTCATTTATTTATTTGTATATCTATTTATTTATTCTTTTTTTTATTTATCTATTTGCGTATGTATTTATCTAAGATCGATACATTCATTTGCATCCATAAACTGACAAGCCTGTCAAAAGGAAAGCTTTTTTGATGGGATAATTCATTGAAATATTTATGAATATTCCACAGGGTTGAAACCTTCCTCCCTGCCATACGCCCCCCACCCCCACCCCCTACCCCCAACAACCCACAGCCCCCACTCTCCTCCCCCTCCACCCCCCACTCCCTCCCCCTCCACCCCCCACTCTCCTCCCCCTCCACCCTCTCCCTCCACCCCTCACTCCCTCCACCCCCAACCCCACTCTCCTCCCCCTCCACCCCCACCCCCACTCTCCTCCCCCTCCACCCTTCACTCTCCTCCCCCTCCACCCCCCACTCTCCTCCCCCTCCACCCCCACTCTGCTCCCCCTCCACCCCCCACTCTCCTCCTCCTCCACCCCCACTCTCCTCCCCCTCCACCCCCACTCTCCTCCTCCTCCACCCCCACTCTCCTCCCCCTCCACCCCCCACTCTCTTCCCCCTCCAACCCCACTCTCCTCACCCTCCACCCCCACTCTCCTCCTCCTCCACCCCCACCCCCCACTCTCCTCCCACTCCACCCCTCACTCCCTCCCCCTCCACCCCCTCCACCCCTCACTCTCCTCCCCCTCCACCCCCACTCTCCTCCCCCTCCACCCCTCACTCCCTCCCCCTCCACCCCCCACTCTCCTCCCCCTCCACCCCTCACTCCCTCCCCCTCCACCCCCCACTCTCCTCCCCCTCCACCCCCACACAATTACACCATGCCCACCCCATCCACAGGCAATCTCAGATCTTCTCATCTCGAATGATTTGTGACAGTGTTTGATTTTCAAGTCAAACTTGGGAGAAAGGCCGAAAGCGGGATTCAAACCCAAACCCTCACGGTCTCTATACTGGCAGATCAGCGTCTTAAACCATTCCACCACCTTCCTCCTCCTGTGACATGTTTCTGTCCAACGGCTGGAGGCGTTCCACACATCGTGTCTGTGTGTGTGTGTGTGTCCGCCTTTTTGGCCTGCCCCATTGCTGCTCTGCTCCCATTATCCGCCCCTTCCACTAATCGTCAGAGAGAGTTGTCCTTCTTTCCTCCTCGCTGTTTGTCGCCCGTCTTGTGGCCAGAGAATGGCTGGACAGGTCCCATCACCCTGTTCCTGTTCCACCCACCCTTTGATCGAACTGCCACCCTACCCTCACTGGCCATTGTCAGCTGGTCCTCTTACGCCTTCCCGTTTCGCCTGTTGAGACTGTCTCTCTCTCTCTCTCTGTCTCTCTCCCTCCCCCCACCCCATCTCTCTCTCTCTCTCTTTGATCTCGCACTCCCAATTTTGTGTCTATCTTCCGAACACACACACACACACAGACACACACACACACACACACACACACACACACACACACACACAGATTCAGATTCAGATTCAGATGGTTTATTCATTAAGGCCAAAGCCCCATATGAACGAGGGGCGATAACAACATTAGTGTATGTCATCAGAACTATAGCAATTAATCACGACATAATTATATCTCTTAAGTGAAAAGCTTTATATAAATATAAAGCCAAATTACGTATAAGTCCGTCATCTGTAGATGCCATCAGCAGATTAAATCGAAATGAACATGGATATATATATAATATTTCTTTGGGATAAATTTTTCACGAAGAACACACAAAACGGGGCATTTCAAAACAAAGTGTACTTCATCTTCTATCAACTCTTTACACAATGGACAAAAGAGATCAGAATTGTGTACATTTTTATATCGGTACCTGTGAGTGTTTATTTCCGATGAGAGAGAGAGAGAGAGAGAGAGAGAGAGAGAGAGAGAGAGAGAGAGAGAGAGAGAGAGAGAGAGAGAGAGAGAGAGAGAGAGAGAGAGAGCAAATTAGCACATGGGCGAATTGAGAGTAGGCGGTTCAGAAACAGGCGATATAAACCGGAAATAGACGAGTGTTCTTGGAGCGGTCAGAGGCTGTGTTCTTGGAGCGGCCACAGGCTGTGTTCTTGGAGCGGTCAGAGGCTGTGTTCTTGGAGCGGTCAGAGGCTGTGTTCTTGGAGCGGCCACAGGGTGTGTTCTTGGAGCGGCCACAGGCTGTGTTCTTGGAGCGGTCAGAGGCTGTGTTCTTGGAGCGGCCACAGGCTGTGTTCTTGGAGCGGTCAGAGGCTGTGTTCTTGGAGCGGTCAGAGGCTGTGTTCTTGGAGCGGTCAGAGGCTGTGTTCTGTGTTCTTGGAGCGGTCAGAGGCTGTGTTCTTGGAGCGGCCACAGGCTGTGTTCTTGGAGCGGTCAGAGGCTGTGTTCTTGGAGCGGCCACAGGCTGTGTTCTTGGAGCGGCCACAGGCTGTGTTCTTGGAGCGGCCACAGGCTGTGTTCTTGGAGCGGTCAGGTCAGAGGCTGTGTTCTTGGAGCGGTCACAGGCTGTGTTCTTGGAGCGGTCACAGGCTGTGTTCTTGGAGCGGCCACAGGGTGTGTTCTTGGAGCGGCCACAGACTGTGTTCTTGGAGCGGTCAGAGGCTGTGTTCTTGGAGCGGCTACAGGCAGTGTTCTTGGAGCGGTCAGAGGCTGTGTTCTTGGAGCGGTCAGAGGCTGTGTTCTTGGAGCGGTCAGAGGCTGTGTTCTTGGAGCGGCTACAGGCTGTGTTCTTGGAGCGGCCACAGGCTGTGTTCTTGGAGCGGTCAGAGGCTGTGTTCTTGGAGCGGCCACAGGGTGTGTTCTTGGAGCGGCCACAGGCTGTGTTCTTGGAGCGGTCAGAGGCTGTGTTCTTGGAGCGGCCACAGGCTGTGTTCTTGGAGCGGCCACAGGCTGTGTTCTTGGAGCGGTCAGAGGCTGTGTTCTTGGAGCGGTCAGGTCAGAGGCTGTGTTCTTGGAGCGGTCACAGGCTGTGTTCTTGGAGCGGTCACAGGCTGTGTTCTTGGAGCGGTCACAGGCTGTGTTCTTGGAGCGGTCAAAGGCTGTGTTCTTGGAGCGGTCAGAGGCTGTGTTCTTGGAGCGGTCAGAGGCTGTGTTCTTGGAGCGGTCACAGGCTGTGTTCTTGGAGCGGTCACAAGCTGTGTTCTTGGAGCGGTCAAAGGCTGTGTTCTTGGAGCGGCCACAGGCTGTGTTCTTGCAAGGACCGCCACACAGCAGGCCAGTGGATCCTTGTCAGCAATTCAGTCTGTCGGTAAAAAAAACACAAAAACAAACAAAAAGCAAAACAAAACATAAAGCCAGGTTCTGATTTCTTACAGCAGACGAGTATTTTGTGAAGATTAACTCTCTCCATACGAACGGCGAAAGAGACGACGTTAACAGCGTTTCACCCCAACTACCATCATCAAAATATTGCAAGGGGAAGGCTGTTATACTGAAGAGGTGAATGTTGACAAAGAATACCACAATTCTTACGACGGAAGCTAAAGGTTGGGTCATTCAGACACCCACTGGACATCCGAGGGGTCTGTGTAGATGAGAAGAGAGGACTGGCCGTACTGAGAGAGTTAAACAACAGAGTTCCTCTTATCCCTCCTTCGCTTCTTTCTTTCGTTCGTTTTTGACTCACTTGTGTAAACAAAGTGAGTCCATGTTTTAACCCGGTGTTCGGTTGTCTGTGTGTGTGTGTGTGTGTGTGTGTGTGTGTGTGTGTGTGTGTCTGTGTGTGTGTGTGTCTGTGTGTCCGTGGTAAACTTTAACATTGACATTTTCTCTGCAAATACTTTGTCAGTTGAAACCAAATGTGGCATAAAAATAGGAAAAAATTCAGTTCTTTCCAGTCATCTTGTTTAAAACAATATTGCACCTCTGGGATGGGCACAAAAAATAAAAAAAAAGAAGCCTAATTATATGCAAACTGCATTTACTGTTATATTTATATTTTTTGATTTCTCTAAACTTGGCACTTTGACCTCTTATTCTTACACAACAACAAGAGGAGTCATTATTATCATTTTTTGTTCAAACAGGAACTTCTTTTGCTAAGCATGGAATTTTTATTTATTTTGCAAACGTTTTGGTGCAGATAGTAAAAAAAAGGGAAATTACCCTGTAATTAATGCTAGGGGACTTAATTTATCACAAATGAGTCTTGAAGGCCTTGTCTCTCTCTCTCTCTCTCTCTCTCTCTCTCTCTCTCTCTCTCTCTCTCTCTCTCTTTTTTTTTTTTTTTTTAACGTGATGTGTAAAGTTCAGTGTCTGTATATTGTGTTTAACACCAGCTGTTTGTTACAGGGCAGTCAGTCACATGGTACTGTGTGCCTATGGAAACAACAACAACAACAATAACAACAACAATAACAACAACAACAATAACAAAGTGTTTAGCGTAAATCGTACTGTCTTTCTCTCCCATGTGTATTTCAGGAAGGAAGGAAGGAATTTTGTTTAATGTCCCGTCACACATATCGGTGATTGAAGACATTTTGTTAAAGTATTTATGAATACATCTGAGTATTATCAGTTAGAAGGGGTGGGAGATGTGGATGAATGGAGGGTTGGGAGAAACTGGGCAAATGAGGGTAAAAAATGTGGGTGAAATTGGGAAGAACCCCCCCCCCCCAAAAAAAAAACCCTATAAATACAGTTACAGGAAATTACTTAAAGGACTTCGTAAAAGAGAAGACGTTAAACTGACAAGCAAAACAACTGATAATGAATGCAAAAAGTAAAAAAATATCAACGTTCTCAGTCACGTTCTCAGTCATTTGTGAAGACACACATGTGTATTTTAGAATTTCTGCCAGCTGGGAAAAATCAAACTACGACAGATCGTATGTTTGTTTCAGCTGTTTATTGACAACACTTTCGTCAGTAGTTAGCGCTTATCAAAAGTTGTCTGATTGATAGGATATCAATAAAAAGAAATATTGATAAACAAGAAAGAAAAGAAATGTCAGCCAACCATTTCGTTTATTTCAGAAAGAAATGGAGTCGTCATCTACTTTATTGACTCACTTGTGTAAACAAAGTGAGTCTATGTTTTAACCCGGAGTTCGGTTGTCTGTGTGTGTGTGTGTGTGTGTGTGTGTGTGTGTGTGTGTGTGTGTGTGTGTGTGTGTGTGTGTCTGTGTGTCCGTGTGTCCGTGGTAAACTTTAACATTGACATTTTCTCTGTAACTACTTTGTCAGTTGACACCAAATTAGGCATAAAAATAGGAAAAAGTCAGTTCTTTCCAGTCATCTTGTTTAAAACAATATTGCACCTCTGGGATGGGCACAAAAAAATTTAAAAAATGAAGCCTAATTATATGCAAACTGCATTTACTGTTATATTTATATTTTTTGTATTCTCTAAACTTAGCACTTTGATCTGATATTCTGACCCAACAACAAGAGCAGTCATTATTATCATTTTTGTTCAAACAGGAACTTCTTTTGCTAAGCATGGAAGTTTTATATATTTTGCAAACGTTTTGGTGCAGATAGTAAAAAAAAGGGAAATTACTCTGTAATTAATGCAATGGGACTTAATTTGCTTTAAACTGATCTTTCTCATCTTAAACATTACATTTTGAAATTATACTGAATACATAAAAAGCTTGGATTTTTTTTAAGTGTATCACAAGTGAGTCTTGAAGGCCTTGCCTCTCTTGTTTACATACTTTTTCACCTGTAATGTTTTCGCCAGTTACATACCTCCTGTTCAACAGAGTTGTCGTTCCTGTCGTCTTTTCCTGTCACGTGCTCTGTCTGTCCGACCTGGTGGCCGTCATGCTGCCAAGTGGAACGTTTTCAGGGCAGGGTGCTGATGTAATAATGTCTCGGCTGACGACAAATTGGACAGATTCATGGCTGGTGAGGCTCCTGCTTTTACAACACGCTTTCTGTGTCCAGCGAAGTGCGGTAGTAGTAGTAGTAGTAGTAGTTAGAGGAGGAAGAGGATGATGAAGAGGAAGAAGAGGAGTAGGAAGAGGTGGAGCAATAGTAGCAGCATTTTTAGTAGTAGAATGAGGAACAATAGTAGTAGAAGTCGTAGAAGGAAGAAGAGGAGAAGGAGGAGGAGGAGAAATAGGACTAGTAGTAGTAAGAGGAGGAGGATAAGGAGGAAGAGTAGTAGGAGGAGGAGGAGTAGGAGAAGGAGGAGGAGGAAAAATAGTATTAGTAGTAGGAGGAGGAGGAGGAGGGAGATGAAGAGAAATAGTGGTAGTCGAAGGAGTAGTGGTACAGGAGTAGGAGGAGGAGGAGGAAGAGGAGAGGGAGGAGGATAAGGAGAAAGAGGAGTGTAGTAGTAGTAGTAGTAGTAGTAGTAGTAGTAATAGTAGGAGGAGGAGGAGGAGGAGGAGGAGTGTAGTAGTAGTAGTAGTAGTAGGATGAGGAGGATGAGGAGGAGTGTAGTAGTAGTAGGAGGAGGAGGATGAGGATGAGGAGGATGAGGAGGAGTGTAGTAGTAGTAGTAGGAGGAGGAGGAGGAGTGTAGTAGTAGTAGTAGTAGTAGGAGGAGGAGGAGGAGGAGGAGGAAGAGTGTAGTAGTAGTAGTAGTAGTAGTAGTAGTAGTAGTAGGAGGAGGAGGAGGAGGAGGAGGAGGAGGAGGAAGAGTAGTGTAGTAGTAGTAGTAGTAGTAGTTAGAGGAGGAGGAGGAGGAGCCTACGTACACCTCGCGACAAAACGTCCAATCTATCAAAATGTTTTCAGTTTTCTTGGGTTTGCAAATTGCATGTTCACAATAAATCACATGGCAAATGCAATGATCAAAGTGGATTTGTCCCCCCCATCACTGTCAAGCCGACAACTGTGGCCAGGAGATATGTTGTTTTCTGAGTCCTCAGCGTCTGGTCAACATGAAACAGTGACCATGCCGGATGTCTTGAGGCATGTACACACACAACCCCAAACCTTAGGATGACCTACCCACTACACTTCTTTCAAGCCGACAGCCAAATTAATGAAACCATTAACAAGCAATAAATAAAATTAATGAAACCATTAACAAACAATAAATAAATGAGTGAACTAGGGCGCGTAAAGTGTCCACGCTTGTGTCATCAAAACAAAACAAAAAACAAATGCATCAAAAGCACAAATAAAATGCCTTGCAATGAAACAAGTCTGCAAACTATCATGTTTCCGAATGGTTTATCCGGTATATAGACTAAATAATTGAAACTAAATGTTACTCTACCGACGTAACATTTCCTATTTAACATACATCCTAGAAAAAAAATGCTGTACCGACATAACATTTCCTGTTTAACATACATCCTAGAAAAAAAAAAAAAAAATTTTACTCTACCGACGTGACATTTCCTATTTAACATACATCATAAAAATGCTCAGTGTATGAACAGAACATGTTTGCTGAAGACAAAGAGACAAAGATACCATTCACTGAGAGGTGTCAGTTCGTGTTAGCAGATGGTTCATCACAGCTCAGTGTGTCTCCTGTATCACTGCAACATGCAACTCCAAGGCGCTCATGCACTTCTTTAGTCATAACAAAATCAAGGGGACATTATCCGAGAAAAGGGCAAACAATCTTTAACTCACTCAGTACGGCCAGTCCTCTCTTCTCCTCTACACAGACCCCTCGGATGTCCAGTGGGTGTCTGAATGACCCATCCTTTACCTTTTGTCGCCAGAATTGTGGTATTCTTTGTCAACATTCACCTCTTCAGTATGAGAGCCTTCCGCTCGCAATATTTTGATGATGGTAATTGGGGTGAAACGCAGTTAACGTCGTCTCTTTCGCCGTTCGTATGGAGAGAGTTAATCATCTGCTACTCTTCTTGCTATCTTTTTTTTTTTTTTTTTTTTTCTGATCTCCCCTGTCTCTCAAAAAGGCTGGTCGTTGGACCGGCAATCTTGCTGTTCAGGGGACGTTACCTTGTTTCGATTGCTTCGCTGATTATCCGCCCCTTCTTGTCAAGCAGAGTTACCGTTCCTGTTGCTGTCTGCCGACGAGAGCAGTGACCACGAGGGGTCATCGACCTGTCTGTGTGACTGGGGGCACCGTGCCGGGAAATGGAAGGTGGTCAGCTGTGCGTTGTGGGGAGGGAAGGGTGCTGACGTGTTGGCGGTCAGTGTGTGGACAGATTGAGCCCTGCCTGTGACACTGTCCTTGACCACTCTTGATTGGGCCGCTGTGTTTTCCAGCACTATCAAGCCAGGCAGCGAAGCCTAGCATGTGTGTTAAAGCAAGTGTTTTCCCTGAGGCGCTATCAAGCAAGGCAACGAAGCATGTGATGTGTTAAAGCAGATTCATTGTGGAGGACTTTGTCACACAGACACTGATTATATCTGTGCAGGGAGGGAAAGACTTTGTCATACAGACACTGATTATAATTATCTGTGCAGGGAGGGAAAATCTTTGTCATACAGACACTGATTATATCTGTGCAGGGAGGGACGGACTTTGTCATGTAGACACTGATTATATCTGTGTAGGGAGGCAAAGACTTTGTCATGCAGACACTGATTATATCTGTGCAGGGAGGGACGGACTTTGTCGTGCAGACACTGATTATATCTGTGCAGGGAGGTACAGACTTTGTCGTGCAGACACTGATTATATCTGTGCAGGGAGGGAAACACTTTGTCATGCAGACACTGATTATATCTGTGCAGGGAGGTACAGACATTGTCGTGCAGACACTGATTATATCTGTGCAGGGAGGGAAAGACTTTGTCATGCAGACACTGATTATATCTGTGCAGGGAGGGACAGGCTTTGTCATGCAGACACTGATTATATCTGTGCAGGGAGGTACAGACTTTGTCATGCAGACACTGATTATATCTGTGCAGGGAGGGACAGGCTTTGTCATGCAGACACTGATTATATCTGTGCAGGGAGGGAAAGACTTTGTCGTGCAGACACTGATTATATCTGTGCAGGGAGGTACAGACGTTGTCGTGCAGACACTGATTATATCTGTGCAGGGAGGGACAGACTTTGTCATGCAGACACTGATTATATCTGTGCAGGGAGGTACAGACGTTGTCGTGCATACACTGATTATATCTGTGCAGGGAGGGAAATACTTTGTCATGCAGACACTGATTATATCTGTGCAGGGAGGGAAAGACTTTGTCATGCAGACACTGATTATATCTGTGCAGGGAGGGAAAGACTTTGTCATACAGACACTGATTATATCTGTGCAGGGAGGTACAGACGTTGTCATGCAGACACTGATTATATCTGTGCAGGGAGGTACAGGCTTTGTCGTGCAGACACTGATTATATCTGTGCAGGGAGGGAAAGACTTTGTCATACAGACACTGATTATATCTGTGCAGGGAGGGACAGACGTTGTCATACAGACACTGATTATATCTGTGCAGGGAGTGAAAGGTCTGGTCCGTCAACCAACTGCAAACCAGTCAGCTAACAAACAACTGACAACTAACAAACAACCAACAGTCTGACTGACTGACTGACTGACTGACTGACTGACCAACCAATCAGCAAGCTAGCTAACTCACTAACTAACCAACTAACGTACTAACGAAATAACTAGCTGGTAGACTACTTGAATCACTAGCTGGAAACAGGGGGGAAATTCCTTAATGATCAATAATGAAGATAAATGATTTCGCAATACCAATCAGGTCATGTTTATTTATTTATTTATTTATTTTTTTTGCATTGTATTCAGAACCATGCGACCAAAGTCAGATCATAATTCTTTTCAGTTTTATTGTACATTGTTTTTTATTTTATTTTGTCTTCCCTCTTTTTCATTCTTCATTTGATTCTATCTTGATGACTCTGTCTTCTCTTTTTTTTTTTTTTTTTTTTTTTTACACTCTCCCCCCTGTTTCATTTTCCACGTCACTGTTTCTTGTCTTTTTACTCTGTGTGTGTGTGTGTGTGTGTGTGTGTGTGTGTGTGTGTGTGTGTGTGTGTGTGTTTCATTCTAAATTTGACTCTTTCTTGCCTTACTACACACACTCTTTCTCCCCTGTTTCATTCTTCGTCTTACTCTCTCTGTTGCCCCCCCCCCCCCCCTACCCCCACCCCTCCGCCCCAATCCGCCCCCCCCCCACCCCCTCCTCCTCCATCCCTTGTCCCATGAACAGCTGACTGTCTCCCTTCATCTATTCACTAATCACATCCGCCTCCTTCGTTTATGTTTTTCTCCCCCCCCCCCCACGTCCCCTCCGCTCCTCACCCCCCCTCCCTCCCTTTTTTCCCCCTCTCTCTCGCTCGTTGCTTCGCCAATTATCTGATCCTGATCACTTTTGTCGAGTTACTTCCCTTGCTGTCCACGACTTGCCTTCCTAACTTCTCGTTTGCTCGTGAGCCTGGACCATGATTCCTTATTGTCACGAGCATCCAACTTCTGGAGACCACCATGGCAATGCAACGGCTGACGGTGATTTAGTTCGGAAGTTAAAGATGCTGATTAATTTGCAGATAAAGGTTTGAAAGAGATTGATGGCTGGTGAAGTGCCACCGTTTACATCCTGCTTGTTATTGTCAAGCTGTGGGTTTGTTATCAGTCCATCTCTGTCACTGAAGGCCAGGAGTTATGTCCCCTTTAATTCTGTGTTGGCTGTTGTGCATCGGAAGGCAGACTGGAAGGAATGGCTGTTTGCATCGGAAGGCAGACTGGAAGGGATTGCTGTTTGCATCGGAAGGCAGACTGGAAGGGATTGCTGTTTGCATCGGAAGGCAGGCTGGAAGGGATTGCTGTTTGCATCGGAAGGCAGACTGGAAGGGGCAGGTGCTGGAAGGGACATACAGCAATCCTCATGTCGTCATGCGAATCAAACGTCTTCAGGTCAAAGGATGAACAAACCGTTGTTATTCAAAGCAAACGTCTTCAACTGAAAAGCTGAACAGCCTTATTCCTGTGCAAGTGTTCAATTCAAAATATAAACAGCCTTATTCTTGTGTAAGTGTTCAATTCAAAATATAAACAACCTTATTCTTCTGAAAGTGTCATTGCAGTCACATGTAAACTACGTAGGGCTTTATGGAAGAAAAATCGGTCTGCTGAAGTTAAAGGGACATTTATCTTGTCTGGTGGATGATGTTTACCGAATAGGTCCTGTCTTTGCAGTTTGCAATTTCAAACAGGGAAAATTTGATGCGCAT
>NC_134897.1:1836431-1838931 GCF_041734735.1 Babylonia areolata
ACACAAACGCATCCAATTTCAAATAACACAAGTTGCACTGACAGTCACTAACCCAAAGTGTATAAAAATCCAGCACAGTGGAACAAGTCCCGAAACCTGGTTTGTTCGTGGGGGCGCCGCACTGCTGAACTCATCACAGACGTTCTTCTTGTCAGTCCTGCTGACGACCGACCTGGTGTGTGTTGTTATCGGCGTTATGTTCTTCATGCAGCCTGTCTTGGGCAACACGTCAAATCTGATGGAGCCCATCCCTCTCCAGAACGGGTTTCCTTGTCTCCTTTACAACTCACAAGCGGCAGGTAGTACTGGATTACATGGTTAACTACTAACAAGCGGCAAGTAGTACTGGATTACATGGTTAACTACTGACAAGCGGCAGGTAGTACTGGATTACATGGTTAACTACTGACAAGCGGCAAGTAGTACTGGATTACATGGTTAACTACTGACAAGCGGCAAGTAGTACTGGATTACATGGTTAACTACTGACAAGCGGCAGGTAGTACTGGATTACATGGTTAACTACTGACAAGCGGAATGTAGTACTGGATTACATGGTTAACTACTGACAAGCGGAATGTAGTACTGGATTACATGGTTAACTACTGACAAGCGGCAAGTAGTACTGGATTACATTGTTAACTACTGAGAAGCGGAATGTAGTACTGGACTACATTGTTAACTACTGACAAGCGGAATGTAGTACTGGATTACATGGTTAACTACTGACAAGCGGCAAGTAGTACTGGACTACATTGTTAACTACTGACAAGCGGCAAGTAGTACTGGACTACATGGTTAACTACTGACAAGCGGCAGGTAGTACTGGATTACATGGTTAACTACTGACAAGCGGCAGGTAATACTGGATTACATGGTTACCTGTAGCGGAGATCCTGTGACCTGACTGTCAAGGGAAGAGTGAATATATATGATTAACAACAACAACGAAAACAACAACATCATCAACTGCAGCAACAACAGCAGGCCAGCCTTGCACTGGCTCCAAGGGAGTGTCCCTGGGTGGACTCCAGCGGACAGTGTGAACAAGTTAGGGGTGAGTCACGTCGCTCCCAGGACCTACACAGGCAGGTCAGTGATGACCTCAGTTATGTCTGTATTCCCTGTCCTCTGTCCGGCCCGCTGTTGGCTGCCCTTTGATCTGCGGGCCGATTGATCCCCCCTCCTCCCCCATCCCCCCATCCCTCTCTACACAGCCTTCACCCCCACTGTCTATCTGGAGACTTTGTTTGATTTTAGATAAGTGTTGTGTGAGGGTGAGTGTTTGATTTTAGATAAGTGTTGTGTGAGGGTGAGTGTTTGATTTTAGATAAGTGTTGTGTGAGGGTGAGTGTTTGATTTTAGATAAGTGTTGTGTGAGGGTGAGTGTTTGATTTTAGATAAGTGTTGTGTGAGGGTGAGTGTTTGATTTTAGATAAGTGTTGTGTGAGGGTGAGTGTTTGATTTTAGATAAGTGTTGTGTGAGGGTGAGTGTTTGATTTTAGATAAGTGTTTTGTGAGGGTGGGGTGTGTGCGTGTTTGATTTCAGATAAGTGTTTTGTGAGGGTTGGGTGTGTGAGTGTTTGATTTTAGATAAGTGTTGTGTGAGGGTGAGTGTTTGATTTTAGATAAGTGTTGTGTGAGGGTGGGGTGTGTGCGTGTTTGATTTTAGATAAGTGTTGTGTGAGGGTGAGTGTTTGATTTTAGATAAGTGTTTTGTGAGGGTGGGGTGTGTGCGTGTTTGATTTTAGATAAGTGTTGTGTGAGGGTGAGTGTTTGATTTTAGATAAGTGTTTTGTGAGGGTGGGGTGTGTGAGTGTTTGATTTTAGATAAGTGTTTTGTGAGGGTGGGGTGTGTGCGTGTTTGGTTTTAGGTAAGTGTTTTGTGAGGGTGAGTGTTTGATTTTAGATAAGTTTTCTGTGAGGGTGAGTGTTTGATTTTAGATAAGTGTTTTGTGAGGGTGAGTGTTTGATTTTAGATAAGTGTTGTGTGAGGGTGAGTGTTTGATTTTAGATAAGTGTTGTGTGAGGGTGAGTGTTTGATTTTAGATAAGTGTTGTGTGAGGGTGAGTGTTTGATTTTAGATAAGTGTTGTGTGAGGGTGAGTGTTTGATTTTAGATAAGTGTTTTGTGAGGGTGGGGTGTGTGCGTGTTTGATTTTGGATGAGTGGTTTGTGAGGGTGGGGTGTGTGAGTGTTTGATTTTGGATAAGTGTTTTGTGAGGGTGGGGTGTGTGCGTGTTTGATTTTGGATGAGTGGTTTGTGAGGGTGGAGTGTGTGCGTGTTTGATTTTGGATGAGTATTTTGTGAGGGTGGGGTGTGTGAGTGTTTGATTTTAGATAAGTGTTGTGTGAGGGTGAGTGTTTGATTTTAGATAAGTGTTTTGTGAGGGTGGGGTGTGTGCGTGTTTGATTTTAGATAAGTGTTTTGTGAGGGTTGGGGGTGTGTGCGTGCTTGATTTTGGATAAGTGCTTTGTGAGGGTGTGTGTGCGTGGGGGTG
>NC_134897.1:1841431-1861431 GCF_041734735.1 Babylonia areolata
CGTTCATCAGTGCTGCAGGTGACATGGAACTAATTAGAGTCGGATCTATCACTGCGGGGGGCCAGTTACCGACAGAAGCACCTGTGTGTGTGTGTGTGTGTGTGTGTGTGTGTGTGTGTCGTCCGAGTGCCAACAATACTGACGGAGCCCTTTGTGTTTCAATGTATGGTGTTGTGTCGGAGTCAATAGGGAGGAGTTTTTAAGTAATATTTATGGTTTATTTTATTTTATTTTATTTTATTTGTTTGAAAGATTAAAAAAAAAGAAAAAAAAAGTGAGATCGTTCTGTGTGTCTGTCTGTGTCTCTTTCTACCTCTCTCTCTTTCTTTTGCACACACACACACACGCACACACACACACGCACACACGCACATACACACACACATACACACACACATACACACACACACACACACATGCTCTCCTTCTCCCCCTCTCTCTTTTTCTCTTCACACACACACGTACACACGCACACACACACACACACACACATGCCCTCCTTCTCCCCCTCTCTCTCTTTTTCTCTTGCACACACACACACACACACATACACACACACACACACACACACACACACGCCACCAAAGCACTACTTCCTCATTTTTGCTCTTTGTACACGTTCTCCTCTCTGTGTAACTCTCTCTCTCTCTGAATCTGTTTCTTAGTCTGTCCGCCCAGCCCAGGTCAGTTAACACTCTCTGTCTCTCTGCCGCTGTCTCTCTCCCTGCTTCACTATATCTGTATGACTCTCTGTCTCTCTGTCTCCGTCTCTCTCTGTCTGTCTCTCTCTCTCATTTACATTCTCTGCCCCTCTCACCTACAGTACAGGCCAGTGCAGTACAATACAGTACAGTTCAGTACAGTACAGTACAGTGCAGAACTGTACAGTGAACTGCAATAAAACACAACACAATACCATGCTATATAACGTAAAATGATATAATGCAATACAACCCAATGCAGTACCATAAACCGATATAGCACAATAAAAACCAAACCCAACACAACATAGTTACAATGTGCCGCTTGATTAATAGTGCAAATTCCTGGTAAGACTCCATTGGTGTGCCATAACTGTGATCTGTACAGCAGAGGACAAATGAGCGAACCGCACAGAGATCAAACACAGGATCACACAGAAAGGAACAGGTACGCTTCCATTAACAACAGCAACAAAAAAAAGATTAAAGATAAAGGATCCCGTAACGTTTAACAGCCATAGGCAGTATCATTCACATTTACTGTGTCCAGGGCTTGGCATAGAATGGCAGTGAATTCACATCCATTGTGTCCAGGGCTTGCCATAGGAAGGCAGTGAATGCACATCTACTGTGTCCAGGGCTGGGCATAGGAAGGCATTGAATTCACATCCACTATGTCAAGGACTTGGCATAGGAAGGCAGTGAATTCACATCCACTGTGTCAAGGGTTCGGTATAGGAAGGCAGTGAATGCACATCTACTGTGTCCAGGGCTGGGCATAGGAAGGCATTGAATTCACATCTACTGTGTCAAGGGTTCGGCATAAGAAGGCAGTGAATTCACATCTACTGTGTCAAGGGTTCGGCATAAGAAGGCAGTGAATTCACATCTACTGTGTCAAGGGTTCGGCATAAGAAGGCAGTGAATTCACATCAACTGTGTCAAGGGTTCGGCATAAGAAGGCAGTGAAATCACATCCACTGTGTCCAGGGCTGGGCATAGGAAGGCAGTGAATTCACATTTACTGTGTCAAGGGTTGGGCATAGGAAGGCAGTGAATTCACATCTACTGTGTCAAAGGTTGGGCATAGGAAGGCAGTGAATTCGCATGTACTATGTTAAGGGTTGGGTATAGGAAGGCAGTGAATTCACATCTACTGTGTCAAGGGTTCGGCATAGGAAAGCATTGAATTCACATCCACTTTGTCAAGGGTTCGGCATAGGAAGGCGGAACCTGGTCCTCTATTTCCCACGTGCTTTTTGTATTTATTTTGTTTTTATTTTTTGTATTTCAGCCTTCCCCAACCGATCAGGTAATCATGCTCACCTAGCGTGGAGTGAGGGAAACAAGGGAAATTATATACAAGGTTAAAAATCTGGACACCGCTCAACAAGCCTGCAGGGCTCACTGGATGATGCAAAACAAGACATTATGGAAGGAATGATAAATCCAAGCCTAAATGTCCTCGGTTTCGATAAAGAAGTGAGGTTGTATTTACCACCATCTCTCTCTCTCTCTCTCTCTCTCTCTCTCTCTCTCTCTCTCTCTCATAACACACACACACACACACACATACAGTGAAAGAGAGAGAGAGAGAGAGAGAGAGAGAGAGAGAGAGAGAGAGAGAGATCCTTAAGTTCTTTCATTGCGAATATTAATTTCGAATATCATCGATTTCTTTTATCTACTGACTATAGTGTATTTTTTGTCTTCTCCTTCTTCTTTATGTTTAACGGAGCATTTTAATATCAATTTTGTTTCCAAACAAAGAACCCCAATACAAGAACAGGTCCACATGGTGTCTTTTCTGTTGTTGGTGTTTTGTGCTTAGTGCTTCCTCGTGGGTGAAACCACGTGGCAAACAAAGACAGAGACGCATATTAAATAGTTCTATCAGAACGCGGTATAAGTGGCACTACCATGTGCATTGAAATGCCTTTCTTTAACGAAGCTTTTTTTTTTTTTTTTTTTTTTTATTGAATGCAGTTTCATGGTTAATTTTCTTCCTCTTCTAATACACACATTTAATGTTTCATTGCATCGAATGCAACTTCTTCTTCTTCTTCTTCTTTGTTCGTGGGCTGCAACTCCCACGTTCACTCGTATATACACGAGTGGGCTTTTACGTGTATGACCGTTTTTATCCCGCCATGTAGGCAGCCATACTCCGCTTTCGGGGGTGTGCATGCTGGGTATGTACTTGTTTCCATAACCCACCGAACGCTGACATGGATTACAGGATCTTTAACGTGCGTATTTGATCTTTTGCTTGCGTATACACACGAAGGGGGTTCAGACACTAGCAGGTCTGCACATATGTTGACCTGGGAGAACGGAAAAATCTCCACCCTTTACCCACCAGGCGCCGTCACCGAGATTCGAGCCCGGGACCCTCAGATTGAAAGTCCAACGCTTTAACCATTCGGCTATTGCGCCCGTCGACTGCAACTTCTAATTCGGACATGAAACACTGTGACTTTTTGCAGTTATAAATTATTGTGCTTTCTTTCTCAGTAAGGAATTATTTTCAAAGCAAACACAATTGCATTGCTTCAGCTGTGTGTGTGTGTGTGTGAAGTCGCAACCACGTGTACTGAACGACCCCCGTGTTGTTGATATAAAAAAGTGCCTGTGAGTGACACTGGCTACATTTGAAAACTCTCTCTTGTCTCTCAGTCTCTTTGTCGCCCTGTCTGTCTCTCTCTCTGTCTGTCTGTCTCTGTCTCCCTCTGTGAGTGCAGACTTCAAAGGCACGCGCCTCAAGCCTCATCACACCATGACATAACATACACAGGTGGACACGTCAGTTGGGGTGGGAAGGTTGTGTGTGTGTGTGTGTGGGGGGGGGGGGGGGGGGGGGGGGGGGGGGGGGAGGGAGGGGGGGGGGGGGGGGGGGGGGAGGGGTGATGACTATGGGTCAGAGTGAACACAGGCTGCTTGCTTTGTGATGATTGTTGTCTCATTATGATTATAATTATTATTTATTTATTTATTTATTTATTTATTTATTAATTCATTATTATTTTTTAATTTATTTTTTATTTATTTATTTTTTTTAAAATTATTATTATTATTATTATTATTATTTATTTTCATTTTAAAAATTATTATTATTATTTATTTATTTATTTATTATTATTTTTATTTATTTATTTATTTATTTATTTTAATTTGTACACTTATAGTTGACTTCATCAAGTTTTTGCACCTTATACAAAATAAATTATATTATTATTAGTTGTAGTAGTAGTCCTTTTTTTCTTTTTCTCAAGGCCTGACTAAGCGCGTTGGGTTACGCTGCTGGTCAGGCATCTGCTTGGCAGATGTGGTGTAGCGTATATGGATTTGTCCGAATGCAGTGACGCCTCCTTGAGCTACTGGAACTGAAACTGATCGTTGTCTGCTGTGTGTGGGAGTGGGGGGGGATGAGGGGTGGGGTGGGGGGGGGGGTTGATGACTTTGGGTCAGAGTGAAAACACAGACTGCTTGCTTTGTGATGATCGTTGTCTGCTGTGTGTGGGAGTGGGGAGGGTGATGGGGGGGGGGGGGGGGGGGGGGGGGTGATGACTTTGGGTCAGAGTGAACACAGACTGCTTGCTTTGTGATGATCGTTGTTTGTTGTGTGTGGGAGAGGGGAGGGGGGGAGGGGTGATGACTATGGGTCAGAGTGAACACAGACTGCTTGCTTTGTGATGATCTTTGTCTCTACGGAGGTGTGGGTGTGTATGGAGGTGGGTAGGGGGGGAGGGGAGTCATATCAGACTCGGTCAAGCGTCAGACTTAAGATCCATTGTTGACCAGTCACACTGCAATGTCCTTGTTCTGTGTAATAATAATAATAATGGTATTTATATAGCGCTGGATCTTGTGCAGAGACAAATCAAAGCGCTTTCGCACCAGTCATTCACACGCATGCATAACTCTAAAACTGTAGAAACTAAAGACAAGGAAGAGGCAGGGAAGGGAGGCTATTTTGGGAAGAGGTGGGTTTTAAGGCCAGACTTGAAAGAGCTGAGTGTGGAGACTTGACGAAGCGGAAAAGGAAGTTCATTCCAGTCGCAAGGTCCAGAAACAGAGAAATGTGTGTATCATCTCAGAGCACAGATCGCTGAACCATCGATACCTATACAGACAGGAACAGGACGTGTTCAGGGTACTGAATGAAACGAAGGATTGTGCATTGAAATTAATTTGAATGATCTTGGTGGTTAGTTCCATTATATGTTTCGATGTTATTTTTCCTATCATTAGTTTTTCAAAACCATATCAACAACATAAATCCGAACGCTTTGAAGTTCTCGCTAGACAAAAATAATTCGTCTTTATTAGAATTGTCTCAATTACAAATATTATGCAACATGTTTGAAATATTACTATTGTCCTCGGCTAGATTTCTAACTATACCGGGTGACTTATTGACGACGCAGTTTGTTTTATTTGAAATTAGATGCTTTTATGTTCATATGGTACTCTAAACGCAACATTCTATCATTAACTTACATGTTCGGAATGTACTATGTAACCATACAATATACAAAGTCTGGCCTTAAAACCCACCTCTTCCCAAAATAGACTCCCCTGCCTGCCCTTCCTTGTCTTTAGTTTCTACAGTATTAGAGTTATGCATGCATGTGAATGACTGGTGCGAAAGCGCTTTGATTTGTCTCTGCACAAGATCCAGCGCTATATAAATACCATTATTATTATTATTATTATTTATTATTATACATTGTAGCCATGTATTGTTTGCCTTTTCTCAGTGCTGGTTTTCCATATGCTCCATATGAACTTCTTCGAATAGAAGAATAGAATAGAATATGTCTTTATTAACAAGTGTACCAGGGTCAGTCTTTGAATGATTTCTGTGGTTATTTTTACATTTGACTTTTACGTCTTCGCGAAGTTGTTTTGAAATAAGGAAATAGCAAAAGAGTGTTCTTGTTGGTTCTTGCACTTTCTCCTTCTGTTGGTTCTTTAGTTTAACGTCTTTTCTCTGTAAGTGATATTAGACGAGGGAAGGAAAAAAATCGAGTGGGAGGAGGGGGGGGGGATTACTGTGTACGCATACGAGTAAGTGAAAGTGTGTGTGTGTGTGTGTGCGTGTGTGTTTGTGTGAAAATTATTGATTTAAGTTTTGTTTAAAAAATAAACAAAAAATCATAACAATATAACATATTTCTAATGGAAAACTAACAACTATAACAGCGAACCAACTGGACTGTTTAACAAGGAGTTGAAAAAAGTCATACATTAGCAATGGACTGCTGAAGATCGTCAACACTGAAGATGATTTCAGTTCAGGGATTTGAGACTTTAACATATCGCATGTTTGGTATATGATCGGCTGTCATGTGAGCACCACAGACGCAAGAAACATTACTGACATATTTTGTCCTAAAACAATTCATTTTCCATCTGCAGATTAGAGGAATGATTTGCCTCTTATGAAAATCTCCTTCTGTGTCTCCCAGTATGTTTGTATATATACAGACAGGGAGAGAGAGAGAGAGAGGCAGAAAGATGTAGAGAGAGAGAACATCACAAAAACCAGATTCCTTCCCACAAAACGAAGAACAACATCACCAGTCATGACCACTTACGTAAAGTTGTCCGTCTTGTCCACCCCACCAACGATTATGAGTTAGGCTCACAGCAACAACAACAACAACACACACACACACACACACACACACACACACACACACACACACACACACACATAAAGACAACAACGCCCAAACTGGAACTCTGTGACTGATTTCCGTTCTTACAGGCCAACAATGAACGATTTTTGCCTGGCAGCGACACTTCATCACCATCAAGTAGCGTTCGGCAAGGCGTGCGCGTGGCGAGTCGTGCGCGTGCACAAGTGTGATTAGGCACCTGTCCACCATTCATCACTGTCCATAATCCTCCCCCCCCCGGCCCCCCGCCCCCCAGGCCCGGCATTGACACGTTTCGGACACTATGCGGAGTGCAGTGCGGGGACCTGGAACTATCCTTTAATCTCCAAATGCGGGGCTAATTGGTGCCACTGCTGTCTAGCGGCCATTCCTGTGCTGACTGCTACCGCTGCTGTTGGCGGTGTGAAGAAACACACAGGCCTGTTTGTCCATCATGAACGGTGCAGCATAGTTCACGTGGTGGTGGTGGTGGTGGTGGTGGTGTCCTTAGCGGCAGCTTGTCCCTAGCAGGAGGTGTCACGGCACGCTTTACCACACCTACATTATAAAGATATTCGAAAAAAAAAAAGCAAGATCTAGACCTGAACGTGAACACGCTACTCAGGCCTTGAGCCATGCCCCAGGTTTGTGTAGAACACTGACATGAAATGAACTTCGTTAGATGGACAAAAACATTTAAATCATGATTTGTGTGCTTCATCATATCTCGATTATTCTTTTATTTCGGCGGTAAAGACGACATTGCCATCTTCTTCAAACACATCGCAACACATAGTAGATCTCTAGATCTGCACAAACCAGTCCACAAAGGACTGAAAGGAACGGTTGATTGTTTTTCTTTTATGTTCATTCCAGTTAATTCAGTGTCCACTTGAGAATATTTGTGCAGTAAACACGTCGATGGTGTGGTGTTGTTAGCATCACTGTAAGTGTTCTGTCCAGAATTTGTGTTTCTTTCCTTTCAATTGTGAACAAGAAACACAAGGTCATGTCGTCTTCGAAAACAACCTACATTCTAGTCGGCCAAACTTAGTGGAAAGCGGTTATTAGAATTTTCGGATTTCGGAACGCATCTCAACGAAAAGAACCGTTAATAATTCGGAAATGCTGCTTAATTCGGGAGACTTACAACCTGTTATTGATACGACTGTAAGGATTTTTTTTTTCACATTATGTTTAACCCAATTTTGGTACTGACAAAGTATTTCCAGAGAAAATGGCAATGTTAAAGTTTACCACGGACACACAGACACACACACACACAACCGAACACTGGATTGCAACATAGACTCACTTTGTGTCCACAAGTGGGTCAAACATGAAAAAGGTACAGTGTCTTTACTTACGGCGGACGGAACACGATGGGTTTCTAGTCAGGGACAAGCATGTTCTACGGACACTGCACGTGTGTGTATCACTGGTGTGTGAACACTGGCTATCTGTCACTGCAAGACAGTCCTCCCTCGGATACAGGCCAAAGCCTATCTGCCGATATGATACCCCCTCTCTTTCTCCCTCCCCCCTTCCCACTAATCCCATCGCCCCCTCTTCTTTCTTTCAGCCCCCCCGCCCGCATCCCCTCCCCTCCCCCCCACACACAACCACCCCTACACTTTCCATCCTTCCCCTGCACGGAATGACTAGCGTCCAGACCACCACTCTAGGTCTAGTGGAGGGGAAGAAAATATCGGCGGCTGAGCCGTGATTCGAACCAGCGCGCTCAGATTCTCTCGTTTCATAGGCGGACGCGTTACCTCTAGGCCATCACTCCACATCTATAATTATATATATAGGTGGTCGAATGGTTAGAGGCTAGATTCTAGCTCAAGTTTCTTGAGGTCAATCCCAGGTTTGGGCACATCTGACGGGTTGAGGTGGAGGTTTTTTTTTGTTTTTTCCGATACCCCAGGTTGGTTTGTTGCAGACCTGTTGGTGTCGGAACCACCCTCGTGTGTGTTCGCACGCAGATCAGATACACCGGATAAATATCCTGCAATCCATGTCAGCGTTCGGTGGGTCATGGAAACATGAACATACGTAGTATGGCGTGATAAATGAACAAATGATAACACACGTGAAAAACGTGAAAGGTGACATGTGTGTGTGTGTGTGTGTGTGTGTGTGTGTGTGTGTGTGTGTGTGTGTGTGTGCGCGCGCGTGTGTGTGTGTGTACGCGCGCGCGCGTGTGTGTATATGACACATATTGGTATCACACTAGAAACAATAAACACAACAACAAAACCGACAGCTTAACCCTATGTCTGCTGCTGACGAGAAGGGCGGTCAGTGAAGGGTCAGTGAAGGGTCAGTGAAGGGTCAGTGAAGGGTCAGTGAAGGGCGGTCAGTGAAGGGTCAGTGAAGGGCGGTCAGTGAAGGGTGGTCAGTGAAGGGCGGTCAGTGAAGGGTCAGTGAAGGGTGGTCAGTGAAGGGTCAGTGAAGGGTGGTCAGTGAAGGGTCAGTGAAGGGTCAGTGAAGGGCGGTCAGTGAAGGGCGGTCAGTGAAGGGTCAGTGAAGGGTCAGTGAAGGGTCAGTGAAGGGCGGTCAGTGAAGGGTCAGTGAAGGGTCAGTGAAGGGCGGTCAGTGAAGGGTCAGTGAAGGGTCAGTGAAGGGTCAGTGAAGGTCAGTGAAGGGTCAGTGAAGGGCGGTCAGTGAACGGTCAGTGAAGGGTCATTGAAGGGTCAATGAAGGGCTGACTGTGGTCAGAGGAAGACAGTCAACAGGTCAGGGTGTCAGTTCCCACTGTATGTCTTCGCTCCTTCCTCTTCCCGTTCATCGCTTTACTACACCACAAAAACACTGACACCAAGCTTTATAAAGCTACAAGAGTAAGAAGTAGTTCTTGCACATACATTCGTGCTGCTCTAATTTTCATATCATATCGAAAGAAATGAGAAAAAAAAAAAGGTTTAGCAGCCAAAGGGTTAGCCGACCGCCAGTGAACGCTGACAGCTGCCCCAATACACACAACTCCCAACAATCAGGTCATGGGCTCTCCAAATTGGGATCAGATCCAATTTGGGAAAACTCAATCACCACCCACACCATCACCACCACCACCACCACCTTTACAACTCCTTCTCCTTCATCAAGAAGACTGACAAGTGTCTGAAGAGTGGCCGACATCTCACCAGGGAAAACCTCCCAGACTGACAAAGCAAAGTCCTCCCCATTGTCACCAATCCGAACAGACGAAGCAGACGACACTTGGGCACTTGGGGGGGGGGGGGGGGGTCACCGCTCATTCCGCCCCCCCCTCTCCCCCACAACCCCCTTCTCTCCCCCCACCCCGCCCTCTCTCTCCCCTACCCCCCCTCTCTCCCCCATCACCACCCCGCCCCCTCTCTCCCCCACCCCGCCCCCTCTCTCCCCCACCCCACTCCCTCTCTTCCCCACCCCCCCCCTCTCTCCCCTACCCCCCTCTCTCCCCCATCACCACCCCGCCCACTCTCTCCCCCACCACGCTCCCTCTCTCTTCCCCACCCCCCTCTCTCCCCCACCCCCCCTCTCTCCCCCACCCCCCTCTCTCCTCCATCACCACCCCGTCCCCTCTCTCCCCCACCCCGCCCCCTCTGTCCCCCACCCCCCTCTCTCCTCCATCACCACCCCGCCCCCTCTCTCTCCCCCACCCCCCTCTCTCTCCCCCACCCCGCTCCCTCTCTCCCCCATCCCTCCCCCCCTTCCCCCTCTACCCCCCCCCCCGCCCCCCCCCGCCCCCTGCCAGAGGACCACACACGGAGGCTAGGGCCATGTCAGATCAAAATCTACTGTTTCACATTTGAAGAGCGGACAAGGGAGGCATTATTTTAAATCGCTATACTTTTAGACGTTCTTCCCTTTTTTTTTTTTTTTTTTTTTGCTTTCACCTTCACCCGTATTCCTTATTCGATGCTTGCCTCCCCTTCCTCCTCCCTATTATCCCCCTTCTTCCCCCCTTCCCTTCCATTCTGGTTTTCTTTCTTTATTGTTAATCCTTCCTCTCTGTTCTTCTTACTTCTCTCTTCCCTTTCTTCCATCCTTCTTTCCTTCCTACATTACCCCCAACTCCCCTCCTTGCCCCCTCCCTTCCTCACCTTTGCCTCCTGCCTCCCTCCCTTCCTCTCCTTTGCACCCTTCCTCCATCCCTTCCTCCCCCCCCCCTTCCTCTCCTTTGCACCCTTCTTTCTTCTCCTTTGCACCCCCCTTCCTCTACTTTGCACCCTTCTTTCTTCTCCTTTGCACCCCTCCCCCCCTTCCTCTCCTTTGCACCCTTCTTTCTTCTCCTTTGCACCCCCCCCCCCCGCTTCCTCTCCTTTGCACCATTCTTTCTTCTCCTTTGCACCCCCCCCCTTCCTCTCCTTTGCACCCTTCTTTCTTCTCCTTTGCACCCCCCTTCCTCTCCTTCGCACCCTTCTTTCTTCTCCTTTGCACCCCCCCCCCTTCCTCTCCTTTGCACCCTTCTTTCTTCTCCTTTGCACCCCCCCTTCCTCTCCTTTGCACCCTTCTTTCTTCTCCTTTGCACCCCCCCCCTTCCTCTCCTTTGCACCCATCTTTCTTCTCCTTTGCACCCCCCTTCCTCTCCTTTGCACCCTTCTTTCTTCTCCTTTGCACCCCCCTTCCTCTACTTTGCCACCTTCCTCCCTCCCTTCCTCCCTTCCTTCCTCCCTTCCTCTCCTTTGCCCCCTTCCTCCCTCCCTTCCTCTCCTTTACACCCTTCCTCCCTCCCTTCCTCTCCTTTACACCCTTCCTCCCTCCCTTCCTCTCCTTTGCCCCCTCCCTCCCTCCCTTCCTCTCCTTTGCCCCCTTCCTCCCTCCCTTCCTCCCTCCCTTCCTCTCCTTTGCCCCCTTCCTCCCTCCCTTCCTCCCTCCCTTCCTCTCCTTTACACCCTTCCTCCCTCCCTTCCTCCCTCCCTTCCTCCCTCCCTTCCTCCCCTTTACCCCCTTCCTCCCTCCCTTCCTCCCTCCCTTCCTCCCTCCCTTCCTCTCCTTTACACCCTTCCTCCCTCCCTTCCTCTCCTTTGCATCCTCTTTTTCTTTCTTTACTCTTCTCTTCCTCTCTTTATTTTCCTTACTTCTCTCCTTCTTTATTAAAGTTAGCTAGTTATGTGTTAAATAGTCCAGTTGGTTGTGTATTGTAGGTCCCCACATGACCCTTTTTTTCAAATAATAATAATCTACAGAAGTAGTGCACACAATATTTGATTATTAATATATTTATTTTGGGGGGTCCTAATCCCGTTTCCCCCGTCCAGCCTCTCACACACACCCTTCCAATATTATGTTGTTTTTTATTCTATCTCCAGTCACTGACACTCACCCTCTCCATTCTAGATTTTGTACTCTATCTTTTCCACATTCTGTTCTCTGTCTGACTGTCTGTCTGTCTGTCTGTCTCTCTCTCTCTTCCTTTCTTAGTCCCCTCCCCCTTGCCCCCCACCTCCCCTCCACCTCAACCGCCCCCCTTTTCATTCGAATTATACAGAAATCTCGATTTCTAATTAATACTAATAATAATAATAATACTAATACTACTACTACTACTACTACTAATAATAATAATAATAATGGTATTTATATAGCGCTGGATCTTGTGCAGAGACAAATCAAAGCGCTTTCGCACCAGTCATTCACACGCATGCGTAACTCTAAAACTGTAGAAACTAAAGACAAGGAAGGGCAGGCAAGGGAGGCTATTTTGGGAAGAGGTGGGTTTTAAGGCCAGACTTGAAAGAGCTGAGTGTGGAGACTTGACGAAGCGAAAAAGGAAGTTCATTCCAATCGCAAGGTCCAGAAACAGAGAAAGAACGGCGGCCATTCCTATTATTATGATAGGAATGATAATAATCCAAATAATAATAATAATAATAATAATAATAATAATAATAATAATAATAATAATATCATTTATTTTCAGTCTAATAATATCATCATCTTAGATGAACAGACTATAAATAAATAAATAAACGAACGAACTTCTCTCCGGATTTACCTCCCTCCCACTCCCTCCATTCATTCCTACCTACATCACTCTTCTTCTTTCTATCTGTCTATCTACCTGTCTATTTTTCTATCTGTCTATATATCTACTCCATGCAAACATCACTGGATGGACACAAGTCCTTGGCGGGACAGCCACGTGGTCATTCTTCATGCAGAGAACCTCGCCATGGGAAGCTCCGTCCCAGTCTCTTCAGATGACATCAGTCCTCCCTGAAGACATCCTCCACAGTCTGACCACGGAAGGAAGTCCTTCAAGCCCAACAAAGCAAAGCAGGAGCCTCCCGTTTCTTTGACAAGACATAGAACTGAGGGGAGAAAACAGGGGGACAGTTAGGTACTCTCAACTCCTTTTCAGCTCTATACCACATGGCAGCGTCGTCGATTCCTTGTGAAAAGGAGGCTGGGTTTCTCAGCATTCTTCAACAATGGATTTTATGGGCGACACAAACATTGCTGAGAGAGAGAGAGAGAGAGAGAGAGAGAGAGAGAGAGAGAGAGAGAGAGACAGACAGACAGACAGACAGACAGACAGACAGACAGACAGACAGACAGATGGAGGCAGAGGGAGGAAGAGACAGAGACAGAAAGACACGCGGGAACACACACACACACACACACACACACACACACACACACACACACACACACACACACACACACACACACACACAGAGTCAATGTTGTAGATCCACACAGATACTCTTATCGGACAGTTTCCGTGTTTTATTTTGCAATGAATCGCTGATACTGGTAGAAACGAAGTACTTGGAGAGGAAAATTGAACAGAGATATTGACTTTTTACTGTGCTCTTTCTTTTTTTAAATCTCTACGGTTACTGGAGATAGGGAGAAACTATAATAATAAATACTCAAAGGTTGAAAGAAGATGGGGTACTTCTGGTTATGACGCGAAGTGCAAAATACTATCGGTAGTAAATGTGTCATGCTAGCACTAGGAAGGAGGGGGTGGGGGGGGGAGGGGGGGGGGCAGAATCCCATATTATTTTCCCAATCGCGTAGCTCGCGAACTTGGTTGGCTTCCAACACAGGACATGAGAAACAAAGTCATTTAAAACGTGACAAGCTCTGTCATCTGGGGGAAAAAGACCGGAATTGTCTGTGAGAGGCAGTCATGGGATTCAATGTGAGCTGAAAGCAGCAACATTTGTGTGCATTTCGCGTTTGTGAGTCAGACATGCGCATAGTTGTCTCGCACATTGTTTCACGTTCTCGTCTTTTTATTTGTTGTTTGGCTTTTAGATTATTATTATCATTATTGGTATTATTATTATCATTAGTAGTAGTAGTAGTATGCTGTTGTTATAGTGTTTAAAATCAGAAGTAGGCTTCTCAATTTACTTGCTTTAGAAGTACTTTCAGCTTAACAGTTATTTTCTACTTTCAATATTGTAAATGCACTTTGTGTACTTGTTTCTCCTTTCTTGGTGCATTGTATAGTTTTTTTAGAAGTGACACATCTTATACACGGGAGGATCCGAATTCTCCATTAACTTGAGCGGGATACATAGTTCGAGGAAAAAAAGCAAAAACCTTTCGAAAATCTGACCACTTTACTGCACACGTATGTGTGTGCGCTCACACACACACACACACACACACACACACACACACACACACACACACACAGGGGGAGGGTGGGGTATAAACAAGGGAACCGCGTGGAGCGGTGTCATCGATCAGAGCCCTATCATAGTCCTTCCCTTTGTCACATTTCGCTCTGCCTCCCTCCCTCACTGTCATACACAGCCACCACTTCCCTCCCGCTAACCCCCCCCCCCCCCCTCACTGTCACACACAGCCACCACACCCGTCCTGATAAACCCCTCCCTCCCTCACTATCACACACAGCACCACTCCCCTCCTGATAACACCCCCCCACACACACACACCCCACTGTCATACACAACCACCACTCCCCTCCCCATAACACCCCCTCCACCCCACCCCCCCACGATCACACACAGTCACCACTCCCCTCCTGATAAACCCCTCCCCCCTACCCCCTCACTGTCACACACAGCCACCACTTCCCTCCCGCTAACCCCCCTCCCCCTCCTCTCCCCTCCCCCCCCCCCCCCACCACTGTCACACACAGCAACCACTTCCCTTCTGATAAACCCCTCCCCCCTCACTGTCACACACAGCCACCACTTCCTTCCCGCTAACCCCCCCTCTCCCCTCCTCTCCCCTCCCCCCCCCCCACTGTCACACACAGCAACCACTTCCCTCCTGATAAACCCCTCCCCCCTCACTGTCACACACAGCCACCACTTCCCTCCAGATAACCCCCCTCTCCCCCCCCCTCCCCCCCCCACTGTCACACACAGCACCACTTCCCTCCTGATAAACCCCTCCCCTCCCTCACTTCACACACAGTCACCACTTCCCTCCTGATAAAGCCCTCCCCCCTCCCTCCCTCACTATCACACACGACCACCACTTCCCTCAGGATAACCCCCCCTCCCCTCTCCCCCCTCACTGTCACACACAACCACCACTTCCCTCCAGATAACCCTCCCCCTCCCCCCCTCACTGTCACACACAGACACCACTTCCCTCATGATAACCCCCCCTCCCCTCTCCCCCCTCACTGTCACACACAGTCACCACTTCCCTCCAGATAACCCTCTCCCACTCTCCCCTCACTGTCACACACAGTCACCACTTCCCTCCAGATACCCCCCCCCCCCCTCACTGTCACACACAGTCACCACCTCCCTCCAGATACCCCCCCACCCCCCTCACTGTCACACACAGTCACCACTTCCCCTCCAGATAACCCCCTCCCCCCCACCCCCTCACTGTCACACACAGTCACCACTTCCCTCCAGATACCCCCCCCCCACCCCCCTCACTGTCACACACAGTCACCACTTCCCTCCAGATAACCCCCCCCCCACCCCCCTCACTGTCACACACAGTCACCACTTCCCTCCAGATACCCCCTCCCCCCCACCCCCCTCACTGTCACACACAGTCCACCACCTCCCTCCAGATAACCCCCTCCCCCCCACCCCCCTCACTGTCACACACAACCACCACCTCCCTCCCGCTAAACCTTACCCCCTCCCCACCCCCCTCACTGTCACACACAACCACCACCTCCCTCCCGCTAACCCCTCCCCCCCCCATGCTTCCTCCCCACCACGCCCACTGCTTTTCCTCCTTCTCACCTTCCCACATCTTATCCTCTGCCACATAAAATGTCTGCTGCCCGCTAGTTTTTGTGGAGACATTCTATGGCATTGCCAGCACCGCCCCCCCCCCCCCCCCCCAATCCCCCGGTTGTTACTGCACCAACAGAACAGTCCCCCCCCCCCCCCCCCTCGCACCACCCCCCTCCCCCATTCCCAAAAGTTTTACGTCTGGATCGATGTACAAACAGTGGGTCTTTGTCCCCGAGATCTGTGGACATGTATTTACGTTTATGGCAGTGCACTGTGTCCGGGGTTGGCGGGTACCCCTCCTGGCGTATTGGGGAAACTGTAATTCCCCGTGAATGGGGAATCCACCTCACTGATTTTGTTGTCTTTTCTCTTCTGCTTTTACGTTTAGGTGGAAGGGGTTTTATGGACGGTCACCCAGGGGGAAAGGAAGTAGGCTTGTTTTCAGACGTTTTGGTGCTGTTTGTTGGGCAATTTTTGTTGTTCTTCTTCTTCTTTTTCTTCGACTTCTCTTTGTCTTCGTCTTCGCCATGGTCACTTCTCATTGATCATCTTCTTCTTGTTGTCTTGTTGTCGTTGTTGTTGTTGTTGTCTTGTTGTCGTTGTTGTTGCTGTCTTGTTGTCGTTGTCTTGTTGTTGCTGTTGTTGTTGTTGTTGTCGTCGTCGTTGTTGTTGTTGTTCTTCTTCTTCTCCTTCTTCTTCTTCTTTCACTTCTTTTCCTCCGCTCCACATGTCTAAGAATACATCTCTCTCTCTCTCTCTCTCTCTCTCTCTCTCTCTCTCTGTCTCTCTCTGTGTGTCGATCGCTCACTCTTTCTTTCTTTCTCTCTCCCCCCCCCCCTCTCTCTCTCTCTGTTTCCCACATCCTAAACTTGTCGTGGATTTCTATCAGGTACCGTCTGATTTGATTTGGACATAAATCTGTACAAAAGCATGAATGGCGTCTGTTGCATAGAAACCAGAGGCAGTGTATTGTGCTGTAACGAGGTTTACAGGCGATGTTAGAGTCACTGATATGCTGGGGGTGGGGGGGGGGGGGGGAAGTATAACAAAAAAAGGTTCATTTATTCAAAATATTCCTGCATATTTGATTCCCTTAAAGATTTCTCAAGCACACATTTTCTGGAATGATCCATGGAAAGGAAAGACGACTGGATTCTGGCACGGATTTTGTTGGACATGTAGACTGGAATTTTTTCTTCATGCTGGTGATGTTCAAGACGACAACGACAACAAGAACGGTGATGATGACCACGATGACAATGATGATGATGACGATGATGGATACGACGACGATGATGATGATGGTGATGATTATGATGATGATGAAGAAGAAGAAGAAGAAGAAGAAGAAGAAGAAGAAGAAGAAGAAGAAGAAGAAGACCATGATGATGATGACGGTGATTTGTCTGTGTGTCTCTCCATGTATATATACATACGTGACTTTTTATATCCGTCTATTCTCTCTCTGTCTCTGTCTCTCTCTCTGTCTCTGTCTGTCTGTCTGTCTCTCTCTCACGCGGTTTATTGCGGAATGATATATCAGCCATTCTCAATGTCCAAACTAGTCTTAATGTGTTCAAAATAATGTACCATTCAGAACTCATGAAAGAATTTGCATATACAATGTCTTAACAACCTTTCCCACTCTCACAATCTGTGTGTCTGCCTGTCAGTCTCTGTGTCTGTCTGTCTGTTTCTCCTTCTCTACCCCCTCCCCTCTCTCTGTCTGTCTGTCTGTCTCTCTCTCCTTGTCTCTTCCTCTTCCTTCTTCTCTTGTTTCTGTTCTAAGTATTAATTGTGCACGTACTTATGTTGTTCGTCTTTTTCGTGGGACAGAATTGAAATGTATTCATGCAATGCCATGCTTTTGTATTGAGTATTTGTTCGGTTTTCCCTTTTCATGAGGGCAGGATGAAAACAAGCGATTCTGTGCTTCTTCTTTTTTTCCCCCAATAAAAAAAAAATATATATAAAAATTTTAAAAAATCGTTCGTTCGTTCTCTCTCTCTCTCTCTCTCTCTCTCTCTCTCTCTCTCTCTCTCTCTCTCTCTCTCTCTTCATGCTTTTCAGTTTCCATTTTCAACGTCACAGTTCTGTCTGTCATGTACAGCTGTCTAACCTAACCAGTTATGTCAAAGAACTCGCACAAAACCTGGAAGGGATGACACCTTCATCTGCACACAAGCTGAAATTGGTGTCTGCACTCACAAAGCTAGCAATGGGAATGAAAGAGCTTCTGGCGTTTTTTGAAAATGATGGAGTCTCCCGTCGGTTCGACGGATGAGTTGGCAGGCAGGCTTATCTGTCGGTGTGTGTCCTCATACGGGAGAAGAGGCCGATTCTGGATGCGCAGCACTTCCCACAGGTGTTGCAAGGGAAAACGTCTCCAGAAGTTGAGCCCTGCTTCCTTCGCTCACGCTTCTACTTAATGGCCAGCGTTCTCTTGTTTTCAAACGTCTTTATGCCACTAGAGCACAGCATCCTCCAGCGAGAGCGGTCAAGGGCATCAGTTTCCCAGGAAGCGATGTCTATGTCACAGGCTTTGAGGTTTGTCTTCTAGGTGTCCTTGAAGCGCTTGCAGGGTCTTCCACGTTCACGGTGGCCTTCCTTCAGCTGGCCATACAAAAGCATCTTCGGGATCCTGCTGTCTGTCATGCGGACAACGTGTCCTGTCCAGCGTAGCTGGCGCTGATCAGCAGGCTTTCGATGCTGGGCAAGCAGCTCCTCTCTAGGACCTGGACGTTGGAGACCCTGTCTTGCCACTTTATGCCGAGGATCTTTCGTAGGCATCTCTGGTGAAACTGCTCAAGTTGTTGAATGTGACGGCGATACGTCGTCCATGTTTCACAGCAGTACAACAAGGTGGTCAGCACAACAGCCACAAGGCTAGCAATGGGAATGAAAGAGCTTCTGGCGTTTTTGAAAATACCGATACGGAAATTTTCACACATACTATTCCTGTGTTATTCTTTCCTTTCACGAAACTCGTAGCGCATATGCGAGGGCCGCTGTTGTTGGTGCTGTCAGTTTTAGTCACTGTATTGTAGCGACAGTCTTTTGTTGCTTGGAACAGAGAGGCGACCAAACAGATTATCACAGAGGCTGGGTGGTGCACTGCAGTAGCTCTATCCCTCAAAGTGATAGACTTTGATAGCTTCACTTTCAGTTTCTAGGAGGTGTCAAAGCATGTGGACTGATCCATATACGTTACCCCACATCTGCTAAAAACAAAGAGCAGATGTCTGATCTTCGCATAAACCCACAGCTCTGGTTACGCCTTGAGATCCTTCCTTAGGTTTGTATAGAGCATTGACATAAAGACAGCCTTCCTTAGGTTTGTATAAAGCATTGACGTAAAGATAGCCTACCTTAGGTTTGTATAAAGCATTGACGTAAAGATAGCCTTCCTTAGGTTTGAATAGAACATTGACGAAAAGATAGCCTACCTTACGTTTGCATAGAGCATTGACATAAAGACAGTATACCTTAGGTTTGTATAAAGCATTAACATAAAGAGAGCCTACCTTAGGTTTGCATAGAGCCTTTACATAAAGAGAGCCTACCTTAGGTTTGTACAGGGCATCAATATAAAGAGATCCTACCTTAGGTTTGTATAGAGCCTTTACATAAAGAGAGCCTACCTTAGGTTTGTATAGGGCATCAACATAAAGAGATCCTACCTTAGGTTTGTATGAAGCATAAATATAAAGATAGCCTTCCTTAAGTTTGTATAGAGCATTAACATAAAGATAGCCTTCCATCGTGGTCAACGACTGGTTGTTTTTCTCTACGTAATTCGCAGCGCTATGTGTGGATTGTTCAGCACTGACGACGACGACGACGACGACGATGATGATGATGATGATGATGATGATGATAATAACGACTTACATGATTCTCTTCAGGGGTGTAAAGTCATGTAGGCAATGCAGCTCCAAGCATTTTCAGCATCCATACTTCACAGCTTAAATCGTTTCCCTAACATCACTTGCGCATGATGGCAGAGCTAGGACCAGAGCTGGGAACAAAGCTAGGAACAGAGCTAGGAACAGAGCTAGGAACAGAGCTGGGAACAGAGCTAGGAACAGAGCTAGGAACAGAGCTAGGACCAGAGCTGGGAACAAAGCTAGGAACAGAGCTAGGAACAGAGCTAGGAACAGAGCTGGGAACAGAGCTAGGAACAGAGCTGGGAAGCTGACAGAGCGGGCCTACAGAGACCACCGGTCGATGGCATGCAGCAATGTGATTGTGGCACGTGCAAATGACCTGCCAATCACACACCACAAGGCGGACATCTCCTGAGGCAGGACGCTCCAATAATCATATCTGTAACTATACAGCCCACCCATCCCTCACCCTCACCCATCCACACACACACATCCAACACCCTCCCCCCGCCCCGTCCCCCATCCACAAACAGATCTCCACCCCCACTCCCCACCACATACAAG